>NC_025997.2:56902944-57095366 GCF_000442705.2 Elaeis guineensis
AACTACAGCCACCTAGACCAGCAATAAAGGCCCAAACATTGGCAGATTCATAGTAAAGTGCACCATCTCAGAGGAGGCCGAGCCTGAGCAAGGTGAAGTTGACGACCTGAAGTCTCACCCGAACTCCCCCAACGAAGAGGCCAATCCCTCCGATTGCTTTTGGACCCTCTATGTGGACGGATCTTCCAACATGGCAGGCGCAGGTGCAGGCCTGATCTTGGTCAGCCTGGAGGGAGTCATCGCAGAGTACGCTCTGCGTTTCGAGTTTCCCGCAACAAACAATGGGACGGAATATGAAGCTCTGATCACAGGATTAAGGATCGCCAAAGAGCTGGGAATAGGTCAACTCCGGGTACACAGTGACTCCCAACTAGTGGTGGGACAAGTCAGCGGGAGTTTCGAAGTGCGGGAGGACAGTATGACCAGATACCTTGAGAAGGTAAAGGAGCTCACCCCCGCCTTCAGCAGCTTCAGCATTAAACAGATTCCAAGGCTGGAGAATATCAGAGCCGATCTTCTCTCCAAACTGGCGACATCGGCTCCGGTCGAATTGCCCAAAGGCGTCCTCTTTGAAATCCTAAAACACCTGAGTATAGAAGAATCGCGGCCCGTAATGGAGATCGACCACGAGCCCAGCTGGGTCGACCCGCTGATAATCTATCTCAGAGATGGAATCCTCCCCCAAGATGCGAAAGAAGCTCGGAAACTCCGAAATCAAGCCTCGAGATACCTCCTTTATGAGGGTAAACTGTACAAGAGATCATACTCCTTGCCCCTCTTAAAATGCCTCCGGCCCTCGGAAGCTGACTACGCCTTATGGGAAGTACACGAGGGAGTTTGCGGAAACCATTTGGGAGCCAGGTCTTTATCCCACAAGCTACTCCGCCAAGGATACTACTGGCCAACGATGTATCATGATTCGATTGAATATGTCAAAAAGTGTGATCGATGCCAGAGATACGCTAATGTCCAGAGACAGCCCGTCATCGGGCTCACACCCTTGAGTGCCCCATGGCCTTTTGCACAATGGGGGATGGACATCCTTGGCCCCTTTCCCATGGTGTCCGGACAAAGGAAGTTTCTCCTTGTAACGATCGACTACTTCACCAAATGGGTTGAAGCCGAACCACTAGCGAAAATCACAGAAGCGAAAGTGCAAGATTTCGTCTGGAAATTAATCGTTTGCAGGTTCGGTTTGCCTAGAACCCTAATCACTGACAATGGGCAGCAATTCGCGGGAGCCAGATTCGTCGAATTTTGTGAAGATCTAAACATCTCCCACAACTTCACATCAGTAGCCCATCCTCAGGCGAATGGCGAAGCTGAAGTGACTAACAGAACCCTTTTGCAGGGGATTAAGACAAGGCTTGAAAAAGCAAAAGGAACTTGGGCGGACGAGCTTTATCATGTGCTATGGGCGTATCGAACTACCCAAAGGTTACCTACGGGGGAGACCCCCTTTGCTTTAGCCTTCGGAATGGAAGACGTCATCCCGATCGAGCTTAAACTCCCGTCGGCACGAGTCGTGGCATTCGATGAACACCAAAATTTGCAAAGTCTTAGAGCCAACCTCGACCTGCTGGAAGAAAGATGGGAGATCGCTCAGGTTCGAATGGCAGCCTACAGACAGAAAGTTGCTCGATATTACAACGCCCGGGTCAAGAACAAAGCCTTTAAAGCAGGAGACCTAGTGCTTCGACGAGCTGCTGTCTCGCAACCTCAGGACCGGGGGAAACTCGCCCCAAACTGGGAGGGACCTTATGAAGTCAAAGAAGTAGTCCGACCCGAAACTTATTATCTTAATGAGCTCGAAGGAGCCGACCTCCCGCGGCCGTGGAGCTCAGAAAACTTATGAATGTACTACCGATAATCTCGTTTTAATCAAAAATCGCATACCCACATGTCTTTGGACAATGCAAACAAACTGTATCAAAAACAAAAGGGCAACCTCATAAAGTCGAAGGCCCGGTTCCATTTAGACCGGATGGGGGGAGAGGTCTTACAACGCCCATATGTGCCCCCACAGCCCTATTAGGGACAGGAGGAGAACCTCGCCCTAACTTGAGCAAAGTCGAAGGCCCGGTTCCATTTAGACCGGATGGGGGGAGAGGCCTTACAACGCCCATATGTGCCCCCACAGCCCTGTTAGGGACAGGAGGAGAACCTCGCCCTAACTTGAGCAAAGTCGAAGGCCCGGTTTCATTTAGACCGGATGGGGGGAGAGGCCTTACAATGCCCATATGTGCCCCCACAGCCCTGTTAGGGACAGGAGGAGAACCTCGCCCTAACTTGAGCAAAGTCGAAGGCCCAGTTCCATTTAGACCGGATGGAGGGAGAGGCCTTACAACGCCCATATGTGCCCCCACAGCCCTGTTAGGGACAGGAGGAGAACCTCTCCCTAACTTGAGCAAAGTCGAAGGCCCGGTTCCATTTAGACCGGATGGGGGAAGAGGCCTTACAACGCCCATATGTGCCCCCACAGCCCTGTTAGGGACAGGAGGAGAACCTCACCCTAACTTGAGTAAAGTCGAAGGCCCGATCCTTTTAGACCGGATGGGGGGGAGGCCCTGCAACGCCCATATGCACCCCCCAAGAAGAAAACCTTGCCCTAACTTAAGCAACTTCAATCGATGGAAGACTTCGCCCTGACTCCTACGGGAGCCGGGCTCTGTCCACGACGCCAAGGAAGGCTCCGCCCGGACTCCTACGAGAGTCGAGCTCCATCCACAACTCCAACTTCAAGAGGGATTCTCCGTCCGGACTCCCACGGGAGTCGAACTTAGCCTCGACTTCAGCAGAGAAAAAACTCCAAGCAATAAAGGAAGGCAATGGATCGCAACAGTGATGATTGGAAAACAAACAGCGCCCGAGGGCAACGGAAGCTCGGATCCCCGAATTCAAGCCCTAGGAGGGACCCCGGGCCCGAATGGCCCCAAGCAAACCTGCAGCCATTGACGAAAAAATGACAACGAGTATCTTCGAACGACATGAAAGTTGAAAAGGAGCTCGGCAGATAACAACCCTACATGGATAAAAGAAGTCGTCGATGACCTTAGGACGACGTAAGAAAAAAAATAGAGGAAAGAAGAAAAAAAAGAGAGAGAAGAAAAGGAGGAAGAAAGAAGAAAGAAAAATGAAGAAGCTCGACAAACAACTATTCAATGCAAGATGCAGACAAGGTAGCAAAATCTCCTTTTCATTTAA
Organism: Elaeis guineensis; assembly: GCF_000442705.2. Lineage (NCBI taxonomy): Eukaryota > Viridiplantae > Streptophyta > Magnoliopsida > Arecales > Arecaceae > Elaeis > Elaeis guineensis. The sequence continues at coordinate 56,906,149 of NC_025997.2, forward strand.
CAAGATATACGTTACAAGACCCGGTGGGTTAAGAAAAAAAAAAAAAAAAAATATATATATATATATATACATCATTGCAAGCCTCGCGAACACGGTTCGGGAAGGATATACCGGAGGCCGCTCCCAACTGCAAACTCCTCTCCCCATCTCTGTCCTTCTCAGCCGCGTTCTCCAGTGCGTGTAACGGACCTATCGGCTCTCGCCTCGCCTCGCTTCACTCCATCTCCGAAGTCCCAACCCTAGGGGGAAAAGGGTGGGATAGATTCCCGGGGGCGGTAAGGGCAACGGCAGCAGTGACGAAGACCTGTTTCAAGAAGAGCCGAAGTCACCTTGGAGGCAGCGGTGACGCCAGAGATATGCTCCATCTCTGAATGCTCCACGACAGCCGCCACCCAAAATGCTCCGGCAAGGTCGGCATGCGCTACTTCCACCGTCCCCGCAACAGATTTTGCTGCCCCACCGTCGACGCTGACCGCTTCTGGTCCCTCGGCCCCGACGGCATCAAGTATCCCGCCACAGCTTGTGACGACAGCTCTGCCCTCTTGACCGGTATCACCCCGCCTTGCTACTCCAAAATTCTCGGGCAGAATAACTTTACCGGCGGCCCCCGTTATTAAACCTCTGTTGTTGAAGGAATTCTTCCTTGAGCCCCCTTTAAAATGATGGAGATCCTCACCGGCCGCCGTTCTCCTCCTCGCCTTCCTCCAAGCCCTAGACATCCCTTCAAGAATGGCCTCCAGGGTAGAGGACATGGTGTGGGAACCCTCAGAGAAGAATTGGGGGGCTGAAGAAGGCAAGGACTAGTGCGAGGGAAGTAGCTGAGTAGCTAGGCTCTCAGGCGAAAGAAAGGTATCGTCCTATCGATAAGATGAAGCCACGAAGGGAGATTAGGGGGTTTAAATAGCCGACGGATCCTAGCGCAGTTATGGCGGTGGGTGTTCCTGGGCCAACTGGTGAGTGCCACGTGTCCCGCATGTCTCCCTCACCGCTATCGAGGGTTGACCGTTCACAAATTTTCATAGCACGATGCTTGGGATCGCGTTCCGACAGGGGTTCCAAAAAGACTCTTCAGGTCACCTTCACCAGAAAACGGGCTCCGGCACGCGCACATTTAATGCCGAAATATCTGAGGGTGGCAGTGCGCAGGATTCGAAGGGACGGCTTCGGCTGTGCCCATCTCTCTCTCTCTGTACTTCCTTCGTTTGAAATTCAAACTCGAAAGTAGGGGGACTGGTGTTGGGTATAAAATACCCACAGATGAAGTCCTCAGCGGAATCGACTACATGACAACTCCGCCCGGACTCCTACGGGAGCCGGGCTCCGTCACCGATAATTTCAACAGCGAGTGGACTCCGCCCGGACTCCTACGAGAGTCAGGCTCCATCCTCAGCAGAAACAGCTGCAAGCTACCTTCGTCCGGACTCCTACGGGAGCCGGACTCCGCCTACAACTTCAACCGCAAGCAGACTTCGTTCGGACTCCTACGGGAGCCGGACTCCGCCAACAAGTTCAACCACAAGTAGACTCTGCCCGGACTCCTACGGGAGCCGGGCTCCGTCCTCAACTCCAACCACTGGTAAGCCCCTGTCCGGACTCCTACGGGAGCCAGACCTCTCCTTTGACTTTAATTGCAGGGAAACTCCACCCGGACTCCTACGGGAGTCGGGCTTCGTCCTCAACTCTGACGGCTACAGACAGACTGCAAGCAGCCTTCGTCCGGACTCCTACGGGAGCCGGACTCCGCCTACAACTTCAACCGCAAGCAGACTTCGTCCGGACTCCTACGGGAGCCGGACTCCGCCAACAAGTTCAACCACAAGTAGACTCCGCCTGGACTCCTACGGGAGCCGGGCTCCATCCTCAACTCCAACCACTGGTAAGCCCCTGTCCAGACTCCTACGGGAGCCGGACCTCTCCTTTGACTTTAATTGCAGGGAAACTCCGCCCGGACTCCTACGGGAGCCGGGCTTCGTCCTCAACTCTGACGGCTACAGACAGACTGCAAGCAGCCTTCGTCCGGACTCCTACGGGAGCCGAACTCCTCCTACAACTTCAACCGCAAGCAGACTTCGTCCGGACTCCTACGGGAGCCAGACTCCGCCAACAAGTTCAACCACAAGTAGACTCCTCCCGGACTCCTTCGGGAGCCGGGCTCTGTCCTCAACTCCAACTGCTGGTAAGCCCCTGTCCGGACTCCTACGGGAGCCGGACCTCTCCTTTGACTTTAATTGCAGGAAAACTCCGCCCGAACTCCTACGGGAGCCAGGCTTCGTCCTCAACTCCGACGGCTACAGACAGACTGCAAGCAGCCTTCGTCCGGACTCCTACGGGAGCCGGACTCTGCCTACAACTTCAACCGCAAGCAGACTTCGTTCGGACTCCTACGGGAGCCAGACTCCGCCAACAAGTTCAACCACAAGTAGACTCCGCCCGGACTCCTACGGGAGCCGGACCTCTTCTTTGACTTTAATTGCAGGGAAACTCCGCCTGGACTCCTATGGGAGCCGGACTTCATCCTCAACTCTGACGGCTACAGACAGACTGCATCCGGACTCCGTCCGGACTCCTACGGGAGCTGGACTCCGCTGACAATTTCAACAGCGAGTGGACTCCGCCCGGACTCCTACGGGAGCCGGGCTCCGTGCTCAACCTCAGCTGTCGGTAAGCCTTGTCCGGACTCCTACGGGAGCCAGACTTTGCATCTGATTTTGATTGTAGGGGATTCCACTCGGACTCCCACGGGAGTCGGACTCCACCCACGACCCCAACCGCAAGGAGGACTCTGCTCGGACCCCTACAGGTGCCAGACTCCGACCGCTGCCGAACTTCAGCCAGTAGATCTGCACTCCCAGGCCACAATCACGGCCACGATCCTGCTCCACTTCCTGCGGCGGATTCCGTGCAGCTCCATCACTCCCTGATAGGCCGCAGTAACGGTCGCAACACTGCTCCACTCCCTACGATGGATCCCACGTGGCTCCATTACTACCTGACAGTCCACGATAAACGGCCACGATCCTGCTCCACCTCCTGTAATGGATACCGCACGATTCTCCCATCCGCTGGCAAGATGCGACAGCAAACACCGCCCCACTTCCCGCAGCAGATTCCACGTGGCACGCCCCAGTGATGGCCATAGGTCTACTCCGCCACTCTTCGTAGCAAATTTCGCCTGACCCTGGGCAGCCCGCTACCAGGCGGTTACAAACATCGCCATCAATCCGTTACCTCCTCCACCTATAAAAAGGAGAACCCAGATACGTTATTCTTGAAGCTCATTTTCTTATCTCAAAAACTCTGCTAAATTCTCCGTTCGAGCGCTCCATTCTTGTTGAGGCAGAGAACTGACTTGAGCGTCGGAGGGTCTTGCCAGAGCAACCCCACCTCCGGTTTAGACTTCCCTTGCAGGTCCCGACGGTGACCGCGACTTTCCCGACTCCAGCTTCTCCGACGCAAGCGAATTTTTGCACCAACACATCTCCTTAACCAAAATGCTCATAGGACACCTCAGAGTTCAACTGTCAACTCTGATCAGGTTGTCCACATTGTATTTCAAAATATTAAATCCATCTGATGGATTACCCTTGCCAAGGATTTGCTAAATTGAAATACAGTGACTCATTCTTCTCCAACTCTTGGAGTGGTCAATCCCATCTTGATCACACTCTGACTTTGCAAGTACTTAACTGTGTCCAAAAGCCTTCCGTCATTGAATTAGAAATTCAGTTAGTTTAATACCAAAGCACAGTGAGTTGCTTGCAAATCACTGAGGCAATCTCAAGTCTAAGGGATACTCATAACTATATCCCATCAGAGACATTCTCGATAGCAGAATGCTCTGGAGTTGGTCACGTTCAATGACAATGTACCCTTACATCTCACATGTATGTCATACCAGTGTCTCCACACTCCTTGGTTAAGAGGACAACCAACCCATATGGCCTACAGTGACCTATGCTCGATAGAAGCTGTCGTCCTTATTAACAGCCTATCATTTGGTCGTGAATAGTTTTAAAGACTAATCGATAAATCCTCTCTTTATCGAACCTAAATAGTCCTAAAAATTTCATCACAACAACGGAGTTCATTAGAAGATGAAAACTTATGATGAAAATTTTAAAAATATATTTTATTTATTAACAAATCAATTACAATACAAGATTGCTCAACCGTCAACAGATTGATGATTGACTTTTGGGATATATTTTCCAATAACTCCAACTTATCCTAAAGACACTCGGCACAGTATCTAATATCCATCTTCGACTTGTGGTTGTCGAGCTCCTTTATCGCCAGGGCTTTAGTGAAGGGGTCAGCCAGGTTCTTCTTTTCATCGATCTTCTGAAGGTCGACGTCACCTCGATCCATGATCTCCCGAACCAAGTGAAAGCGGCGCAAAATGTGCTTCATCCGCTGGTGTGCTTTGGGTTCTTTTGCCAGAGCAATGGCACCAGTGCTGTCGCAGTGGAGCAAGACCGGACCATCGAGGGAGGGTGCTACTCCGAGCTCGGTGATGAATTTCCTAAGCCACATGCTTCCTTCGCGGCATCCGATGCTGCGATATACTCCGCCTCACAAATAGAGTTTGCCACAGTATGCTGTTTGAAACTCTTCCAGCAGATGGCTTCACCATTCAGAGTAAAGATATAACCCAACCTGCTTCTGCTATCATCATGGTCAGATTGAAAGCTAGAGTCTGGAAACCCCACAAGTTTCAGATCTGACTCGCCATAAACCAACCATTGATCCTTAGTACTTCTTAAATACTTAAGGATGGCTTTAACCACTTTCCAGTGGTTTTCTTCAGGATCAGATTGGTATCTACTCACTACTCCTAGTGAGTATGCCACATCTGGCCTTGTAAATATCATGGCGTACATGATAGATCCCACGATCGAAGTATATGGGACTCTACTCATATGCTCTCTCTCTTCAGAAGTTGTCGGACAATCCTTCTTAGAGAGAAAAATTCTATGACCTATTGGTAGATAGCCCTTCTTAGAATTTTTCATGCTGAATCTCTTCAGCACAGTGTCTATGTACGTGGACTGGGATAACTCAAGCATCCTTTTAGACCTATCCCTATAGATCTTTATCCCTAGGATGTAGGATGCTTCACCCAAGTCCATGGAGAACTGCGATGACAACCAAACTTTTATTCTCTGTAGTGCGGGGATGTCATTCTCGATTAAGAGAATGTCATCCACATACAACATAAGGAATACCACAACTGGACCATTTATCCATTTATAGATATAGGACTCTTCTCCATTCTTAACGAAGCCATACATTTTGATCACCTTATCAAAATGCATATTCCAACTTCAAGAAGTTTGCTTCAATCATAAATAGATCTCTGAAGCTTTCATACCTTAGACTCATCTATGGATGTAAACCCCTCAGGTTGTATCATATACACCTCTTCAGTCAGCTTTCTATTCAGAAAAGCTGTCTTTATATCCATCTGCCAGATCACACAATCCAGATAGGCAGCTATTGCAAGCATTATCCGAATGGATTTGAGCATTGCCACAGGAGAGAATGTCTCGTTATAGTCAATACCATAATGTTGACAATACCTCTTGGCAACCAGACGGGCTTTATAGGTCTCCACCTTTTTGTCTGTGCCCCTCTTCCTTTTGAAGATCCATTTACACCCAATGAGTTTAACCCCTTCAGATGGGTCAACCAATGCCCATACATCGTTGACCTTCATGGACTCCATTTCAGATTTCATGGCTTCAAGCCATTTCTTGGAATCAGATCTCAGCATTGCATCCATATAGGTGATCGGATCCTCATTGTTCTCATCGAGTTCGATGGGATCACCGTTCTGGACCAAGAAACCATAGTATCTATCCGGCTGACACGGTACTCTACCAGATCGTCTTAATGGTGCACGTACATTAGGCTCCAGATCTGATCTAATCAAATTCGAGTCAGGTTCAGCTATTGGTGTCGGTCTTTCTACTTTTTGAACTTTATCAAGTTCAACCTTAGAGGCAACGATTCCTTCACCAAGAAACTCTTTTTTTAAAAAGGTTGCCTTAAGGCTGACAAACACCTTTTGTTCATCAGCATGGTAGAAAAAATATCTTTTGGTCTCTTTGGGGTACCCTATGAATGTATATTTGTTAGACCTAGGTCCAAGTTTATCTATAACTAACCGTTTGACATAGGCCGGGCACCCCCAGACCTTAAGTTGTGAAAGTGCTGGCTTACGCCCTATCCATATCTCATATGGAGTCTTAATTATAAACTTACTTGAAATCCTATTTAATAGATAATAGATCGATTCGAGTGCATATCCCCAGAAGAATATCGACAAGCTGGCAAAACTCATCATGGATCGGACCATGTCTAACTGAGTCTGATTTCTCTTTTCAGACACACTATTATGCTGTGGTGTTCTTGGAGGAGTCCATTAGGAGATAATCCCATTCTCTCCTAGATATGTGAAAAACTCATCAGAAAGGTATTCCCCTCCTCAATCAGACCGAAGAGTTTTAATACTCTTTCCAGTTTATTTTTCTACTTCACTCCGAAATCGTTTGAACATTTCAAATGAATCCGACTTATGTTTCATTAGATAGACATATCCATATCTGGATAGATCATCCATGAAAATGATGAAGTAGAAATATCCACTTCTAGCACTTGTGCTCATGGGCCTGCATACATCAGGATGTACTAGGCCCAAGAGCTCAGTAGCTCTCTCACCTTTTTCAGTAAAAGGTGACTTGATCATTTTACCAAGAAGACAGGACTCACAAGTTGAAAGTGATTCACAATCACTGACTTTTTAGGATTTCCTCTTGAGTCAACCTGTTTATCCTGTTCTTGTTTATATGACCTAGTCTATAGTGCCATAAGTAGATATCTGATACACTATCTAATCTAGGATGCTTGCCAGTAGAATAGACTATGTTAACAGGTTGTGATAACATATATATACCATTGTTCAAATATCCACAAAAAATAGTAACATCATTCATAATGATATTACAAACTTGTTTCTTTAATGAAATTTCATAATCATTTTTGGCCAGAAGGCCTATAGAAATAACATTTAAAAAGAAACTGAGATAGAAATGATAATCATTAAGAATAACGGTATGGGACTCAAATACAAGTTTCAAGATTCCTAATGCTAGAACTGGAACTGGTCTTCCATCTTCAATGTTCAGGAACCTCTCATCTTGCTCGAATCTCCTACTGACCTGCAACCCCTGCAATGAATTACAAATATGGTAAGGGCTACCAATATCCAATATCCAGTCAGTTATATCACAAATAGAGAAATTGCAAGGAGTTATCATATAAATTACTTGCCCAGCAATAGCTTGCTTCTTTCTCTGCCTGTTCGGATCCAGGGAGGCAATATATTGAAGACAGCTCCTCTTTCAGTGCCCCTACTTCTTGCAAAAGAAGCATTCAGTTTGACTCTTATCGGGCTTGATCTTTTTGATCTGGCTCTGTACTAATGTCCCAGTCTGAACTTACACCTTCTTCACTTTTTTCTTCTTGTTCTTCTTTCCTTTCTCAAAGGGTTGAGAACCAGAAGATGAACCTCCCACTAAGTTCACCGACTCCTTGTGGAGTTGGTGATCCTTCTTAAAGTTCTAAAGTAACCCCAGTAACCCGTGGTAGTTTACTTTAGACTTTATCATTCTATAATGAGTGAGGAATGGGAGATAAGACTTGGGCAGCGAGTTCAGTATTGCATCTTTCCCAAGCTACTCATGCAAGAGAAAGCTGAGCTTGCTCAAACGCTCCATCAGCTTGATCATGTACAATACATGTCCAGTGACAGTGGCACCATCCCACATTTTGGCATTGAAGATGGCACAACTAGTCTTGTGCCTCTCCACATCATCGGGTGTGCCAAAGGCATCCTCCAACACTTGAAGCATGTCCTTTGGTTAAGCCATCTCAAATCTGTGATTGAACTCGTTGCTCATGGCAGCTAGCATGATGCAGCACACTGTGATTCGATCACTGAGCCACTTCTAGTAAGTATCTCTAACTGTTCCACGTGCATTGGTAGCTAGCTCCTCAGGTGCAGGATCCGTTATCACATATAGAATCCGTTCATGCTCCAGGACTATCTTCAACTTTCGATACCAGCTACCAAAGTTGGATCCCACCAACTTATCATTGTCCAACAATGATCGGAGCGATAGAGAAGTGGCCATATCTGCACAAAGAAAAACCATAATCTAATTAGTAATTGATTTATTAAATCTAAAGATTTAGACTTTAATCAAAAGATTTTTTCCACTATTTTATTCGAATTGGTAGTCTCTACCTCCAATTCGTGGAATTACCCTAATTTCTTAGTGGGTACTAGAATCCACTTAAACCGCACATAAGCCCAACTTTGGTTGGCCAACCCATGTACATCTAAGGGTAGGTTCATAACCAATTATTTCTCTAAATAATTTCTAGTAATTTTAATTTTATCCCAGTCCCTAATCAGTAGGCTTTGGCCTCCACTGAAAAGATCTGGTTAAGTCCAACCATTAACATGACCATACTTGGCCCATCTAGCCAATGAATGATTAGGCCCAACTTTGGTTGGCTAACCTAACCACCATTTAGAAATATGCAATCAAGAAATCATATTATGAATGACAATTCCATCAGCCGATAAGCATCAGGCCTTTGGGCCTCTAATGATTATCCAACTGATGGATCCATTATCATCCACTTAATGGGAGGCTATGATCTAGTTATCACCATAACTATTTCATTTTAAGAATCTAATAATTTTAGAGGATTTAATTTATTTAGAGGAGGAGGCCAGATGAACCAGCTTATTATGATCCTCCCACTGACTTCACCAAGTCAGCTTAAGGGAGACCATTAAAAGGGCTGGTCTAGGAGCACCTAAATCAGTCACACTAATTTATCTAGCTGACATGGGTCAGCTCGAATAGTCAAGTGATTCGATTAAAATATAATTTTACCAAGAGGTCAGGTAAGTTTGATCGGTGGGAGGATCTGCCAAAGCTTACCTTAGACACCATAAGAAATGGTCAGGTAAGTGGGCTGTCAATTAAAAACTACCGGTTTGGTTTACCTTAGACACCAACTGGTTTAATTAGTTTTGATTAGATCAACCTAACAGTTCGTGCTAGACTGCTTAGCTAAGAATCAAGTCCTTTTGGTTCTCGTTAAAGACATGGACTTGACCAACTACAACTATTGTAATTGATCTAGAGAATCCTTGACCTAATCTAAGACAACAATTGATTAGATTTAGTCAATTCTCTAATTAAGTCCATCTTTAATCTAACCTTAGGTCTAACCCAATTAATGGACCTAATTTCCACTAACCTATTAACCTAATGTGTTATGGTTTGTGTCTTAAGTTCTACAATTCACAAGTCTAGAACCTAATCAAACAACTTCTTAATTCTCAATTAAGTTTTGGGCTGAGGGTTGGGGTTCAGCTTTTCAAAAATAATTTTTATGTTTGAAAAATATTTTTACAACATGGTTCTATTAACCAAGTTGCATGTTTGATTCATAATCAAAATGCAAGTGAAATAAGCATGAAACTACTTTAGATCTAATCTAAACAGGTTCATGTAATTGAAACAATTTCAACTTTAAACTGCATAAATTTTTCAGACAAATATATGATGGTTCTTTATGTGAGAATTATTAACAAAGAGATTTTATTTTAGATTTAAATATTTTTTAAATCTAATAAATTAAAAATTTAATCTAGATCATATCTAACAAATTTATGATTAAAGATAGATCTACATGAACTAGGACAATCTTTGCACTGTGAGGGGTAAACCTTACAGCAGGACAACCTACAGTTCGTGATTGATCTAAAAATTTGAATTTTAGATTTAATAATCAGATTATAAATTAGATCTAATCTAAAAAATAATTTAAGCATGTATAAAAAATTATGTAATAAACAACCTAGGCTCTGATACCAATTGAAGGAACCAGATCTAGGGTTTCAGGGTTAGATCTTGAAACTTTTTCAAGATCAGACAGCGAAAGACTAAAATAAATCAAAATTTATCTTATAAAATTAGAGAATCCTTAGATCTAAGATCTTATTATATGATTATTACATGGTATTAAATCAAAAATTAAAATATAAAGAGCAAGAACTACATGTTGATCATATCAACATGTTTCTATACTACATCTAATGTATGTAAAATATAATAGATCAAATCTATTACCTTGCAAGTTAGATGTTCTAACTTTACGGATCCAAGCTTGAGGATGATGTTGCGAGCCGCACATGCATCCGGCCTCTAGGAGTCATCCAATCGACCCCACAAATTACTATCAGAAATCCTGATCCAGGAAATCAGCACAATATGCTAGTACTGTGCTGATCCTTCTTCGATGGTCGATCAGATACCTCCTTCTTCTTGATTTGAACTCTTTCAAAGATAAAAAGTAAGAGAAGGAGTTTTAGATGTGAAACACTCTTAGAAAACTCACAGATGGAGGAAGGAAAGAGGTGAACTCAGCAACCCTAAAAGAAGACCCTCTTCTTCTTCTCTTTGCTCTAACCTAGACACTTAGTTTTGTGTCTATTATATCTCCATGCCCCAACACTATTTCTCTCTTATTTTTATATGCCTCAAAGGTCTCTCAATGCTATATAATCTACAAAAATTTTTAGAAGAAATTCATCTTAAATCAAGAGATATAAAGAATCATTGTCTAGGTCAAATACCTAGTCAAGAAAAATCCAAACAGGGGAAGATAAGGGGTGCCCAACTCTTGGGTGCCCCCTCCTTATTTTTCTACCATGGACTATCAGAAAAGGTGCATAATATGTGCCATAAAACTTATGAAAATCTCAAAAAAAATCTGAATAAAATCAGTGCCATAAGGAAAGAGTTTTGGTTTCCTAAAATTCTATCTCATAGAATTTGAAATCCAAACTAATTCCTACTTTAACTTGGTCCACAACCACATTCCATGTAAGAAAGAAAGAGTGGAAAGCTTTGGGCATGCATGAAAGCCTGGGAGAGAAAATTTTGTCACACAAAATAAGAGAGAGTGGGCGTGGGGGGCTAAGGTGGCTCAAGGTAGAATCCTAGTCTTACTAGGGTTCAATCTATGACTTGTTCAAATTTGGTTTCTCAAACCAAATCAAACCAAAATCAAATCAATCTAATTAAAATAGATTTTAACTCAATTAAGAATCTAATTTAATCAGATTAAATTAGATTTAAATCTGATTTAATTTTTTAATCGAATTAGAAATTAGGTTGACCCAAGTCCTAATTGAACTAGGACTAGTTTTTCCTTGCACTTGGCTTATCCAATAAACCAATTGGACTTGATCCAATCAAGCCCAAACCAAATCTCATTAAATCATATTCAATTAGACTTAATCTTAGCCCATTGGCTTAATCAAATTAACCCAATTAGCAATCAAATTGCTAATCGATCCTCCTACAATACTTGTACTAGGTTAAATGTCAATCGTATTGATCGTTTAACCCTAGAATAATTTTTAATCATTGATCAACCATCTGATCGGATCGTGAACTCTAATGTGTGTGATCTCATAGGTCTAAATCTAAGCTGATAGAATAGAAATAAATTTGTATATCAATCGAAGTGACCATCTAGCAATGGTACCCGACGGTCGAATAGGTCGAATGTGTAGAACAACATCTTTAGAACCCATGCGGATATAGTTTCTATATGATTCATCCCCTTGACCAAAATGCTCATAGAATACCTCAAAGTTCAACTATCAACTTTGATCAGGTTATCCACATTGTATTTCAAAATATCAAATCCATCTGATGGATTATCCTGGCCAAGATTTTGCTAAATTGAAATACAGCGACTCATTCTTCTCCAACTCTTGGAGTGGTCAATCCCATCTTGATCACACTCCGACTTTACAAGTACTTAACTGTGCCCAGAAGCCATCCATCACTGAATTAAAAATTTAGTTAGTCCAGTACCAAAGCACAGTGAGTTGCTTGCAAGTCACTGAGGTGATCTCAGGTCTAAGGGACCCTTATACCTATATCCCATCAGAGACATTCTCGACAGCAGAATGCTCTGGAGTTAGTCATATTCAATGATGATGTATCCTTATATCTCACCTGTATGCCATACCAGTGTCTCCATACTCTTTGGTTAAGAGGACAACCAACCCATATGGCCTACAGTGATCTATGCTCGATAGAAGCTGTCGTCCTTATTAATAGCCTATCATTTGGTCGTGAACAGTTTTAAGGACTAATTGATAAATCCTTACTTTATCGAACCTAAATAGTCCTAAAAATTTTATCACAATAATGGAGTTCATTAGAAGATGAAAATTTATGATAAAAATACCAAAAATATATTTTATTTATTAACAAATCAATTACAATACAAGGTTACTCAACTGTCAACAGGCTGACGATTGGCTTTTGGGGCATGTTTCCTAACAGTTAACACCATAAATTATCAAAAATATTTATAATAAATATAAAAATATATTACTTATCAATGATCTTCTTCTCCAAAGGATCCCACAGCTGGTATCCCTTAGTTCCACGTGGATACCCCAAGAACACCATCTTCCATGACCTGGCGTCTAACTTGGTCCGCTCACCAGCACCGATGTGCACATATTCCGTGCTCCCAATCACCCTTAGATGGCTCAGCCCAATCCTCTTTTCAGATCATTTTTTCTCTGAAATACCACCATCTAATCTTGTGTGAGGTGATCGATTCATCAAATAGCAGGCTGCATCCACTGTATCATCCCAGAACACCTTAGGAAGCCCTACCTGCAGCATCATGCACCGTGCCTTTTCCAAAAGGGTTCTATTGATCCTCTCGACCACCCCATTTTGCTGAGAAGTCTCTCTCACTGAGAAGTATCTTTTGATACCACACTCCTCATAAAAAATATGAAACTCCCTGCTGGTGTACTCTCCGCCATTGTCGGACCGTAGACACCTCAAGCTCCGACCTGTCTCCTTCTCCACCTCAGCTTTCCACACTTTGAATTTGATGAAGACTTCTAATTTCTACTTCATAAAGTAGACCCATACCTTTCTCAAAAAATCATCTATAAAGGTCAAGAAGTATCTCACCCCGTTTCTGGCTGAAACCGGGGTCAGTCCCCATACATCAATGTGGACTAGCTCCAATGGGGCTACATTGCGGGCTGAACTAGTAGTGAACTGCACTCTCCTCTATTTTTTCATTTGACATGGCTCACATACCTCTAAAATACTTCCATCCAGATCTAGAATCAGACCATACTTACTCAACTCCTTCATTCCATGATCACCCATGTAGCCTAGACGGTAGTGCCACAACCGATGAGCCCCCTGCTGATCCTGCGCTGCAGCTGCTGCATCAAATTTTTCGATCACCACAGATCCTTCCAACCTATAGAGGTTATTCTCCATCCTTCTAACATGGCTCCATTAGAGATGTTCAAGACTCTACTTCTGGCATGACTATTGAAGCTGAAGCTGCTCCACTCCAAATAGCTCAATGACACCAGATTCTTCTTCAATTCTGAGACGTGCTTTACATTTGTGAGAGTTTGCACCATCCCATCAAACATCCTCACCCAAATGCTCCCTATACCAGTAACCTTGCATGGGTGATCATCTCCAAGTGTCACAGTTCCCTCATCAATCTTGGTGTATGTCACGAACCAAGACCGGTTTGGGGTGTAGCGATGCGAACAGATTGAATCCAGGGTCCATATGTTGGAGCACGACCCCAGCTCCTCCCATGAACCTTGGGTGCAATGGAACCAGCAATGAACAAATCTGGAGACTTCTGGACTTGATTGAAGGCCCTTAACGAAATCAGCCTGGTTGCTGTCTTCTTCATCAGCCTTTCATTCCAGATGAAGAACACCTCTAAGATCACCTCTAAAAAATTCAAGATCTAGTATCCAACCAGATCAGGCCTGGATTGAGGTCTTCCAATTCATAGATCTTGAATTGAGGCATTCTAGATAGGGAAGAGAGTAGATGGAACCAAATCCTGCAGATCTATCTTGCTGCAGCCTTTTTTGTAGATCTGTTGATGGAGATCTCACCCGCACCTCAAACGACCTCAGATCAACTCCAAATCTGAGAGAAACTTATACCAACCTCTTCTCAAGAGATTTCAGATCCTGGACCTGATGCTTGGGTGGCTGCAAGAGAGGGAGAGCAGATCTGGTTGGCGGCACAAAGGGGGAGGAGGTTGCGCCTACCCTTGGTTTTCCTGCCTTTTATGGATCTGGCAGCAAGAACCCTAGGGTTTCTTGCTCCTGAGGCATGGAGAATTGCTGGAGAGAGAGGAAGAAGAGAGAGAGAGACTTGAGAGAAATGATTTCTGTATTCTTTGGCTTAATCAAACCTATACAGTACACGTATATATAAACACAGGGTCAAGTGACCCAAACCCAAAACTCCCTTGACCAACTCTATGGGAGATTAAGTTAACCCAAGCCCATGTACACCCATGACTTGACCTAATCTCACCTATCCTGGGCCCAGACCTGACCCATAAAGAGTTGGTCCCTTGAGGCCCACATAACCTAGACCTCAAGAACCCGAAAGGCCCACAGCCTTTCAACCTAGGGCTCAACTAGCCCTAGAGCCTCCATGAAGCCCTCATGAATGATGGACCTTGGCCTTAGCCTTGGTCCCCTAGGCCTTGGGCACACCACCTGGATCACAACAATCTTCACCTTGGTGTCCCAAGGCCTCAACCAGCTCCACTCTGTCCATCAGTCGAATCATCTCAACACATCTCTGAAAGCTATCCCGTGGAAGTACTTTCGTAAGTGCATCAGCTGGGTTCTCCTTGGTGTGTACCTTTACCAGCTCCACCTCACCATCCTCCACAAGCTCCCTGATCTGATAATACCAAATGTCGATGTGCTTTGTCCTTACATGATAGACTGAGTTCTGTACTAATAGAAGTGCACTCTGGCTATCACAGTGCACTCTAATGGCCTCCTGAGTAAGGCCCATCTCTGTTAACAAACTCTTCAGCCAAATTGCCTCCTTAGCTGCTTTTGTCAGCCCGATGTACTCCACCTCTGTAGTGGATAGGGCCGTGATAGGCTGCAGACTCGATCTCCAAGAAATAGGACCTCCATACAGGCTAAAGATGAAGCCTGTCATAGACCTCCGGGTATCCATATCTCCACCGAAGTCTGCATCTACATAACCGCCAATCAGCCCCTGAGCCTCCCTGGATATGTCAGAGTATCCCACTGCACCTCCTCGCTGTCCGTAGCAGATGCCAACTCCAACTGAACCCGTCAGGTATCTGAATATCCACTTCAGAGCTCTCCAGTGCTCCCTACCAGGCTGCGCCATGAACCTGCTAACCTGACTCACTGCATGAGCGATGTCTGGCCTACAACAGACCATCACATACATCAAGCTCCCAACTCCTGAAGCATAAGGAACCGTCTCCATCTCCTGAGCCTCCACCTCAGTCTGTGGTGCCATGGTCTTTGAGAGTCTGAAGTGACCGGCAAGTGGCAGCTTCGTCGGTTTTGCTCCCTTCATCCCGAATCTCTCTAAGACCTTCTGTATGTAGCCCTCCTGAGATAGATGCAGCACCCTCCAGGCTCGGTCTCTGAAAATCTCCATGCCTAGGATCTTCCTTACAGGGCCCTAATCCTTTATCTCAAACTCTCAAGATAAGGATGCCTTCAAATCCTGCACAACCTTCCTACTCTTGCATGCTATAAGCATGTCATCCACATACAAGAGTAGGAACACCCTAGAACCATCCTCAAGAGACTGAACATAAACATAGGGATCAAACTCGCATCTGAAAAGTCCAATGCTGCGCACATAGGAGTCGAACCGGTTGTACCATTGCCTTGGCGATTGCTTCAGCCTGTACAGCAACTTCTGCAACAAACAAACCTTTCCCTCTGATCCTGGATCCCTGAAATTGGGTGGTTGCTCTATGTAAATCCTCTCCTCCAAATGCCCATGGAGGAACGCCATCTTGACATCCATCTGCTCCAGCTTTAAATCCTAAGCTGCTACAATGCTCAGCAACACTCTGATGGAAGTATGTTTGACGACGAAATAGAAGACCTCGCTGAAGTCGATGCCTTCCTTCTGGAAGTATCCCTTGGCCACTAACCTCACCTTGAATCTAATACCTCCCTGCTCCGAAGGCCCTTCCTTGCGACTGTAGACCCATTTGCAGCCAATGGGCCTCTTCCCCTGTGGCAACTGCACCAATCACCATGTCTGGTTCTTGTGGAGAGACTGCATCTCCTCGGACATTGTCTGGACCCACCACTCTCTATCCTGGCTCTCAATAGCCTCCTGATACGTATATGGGTCTTCATTCACTATCACCAGGGCATATGACAGCATCTCCTCGAAGCCATATCGGTCCGGTTGCCTGATGGTCCTCTTGGGCTTGTGTAGGGCAACACCGATATCAGTCCTCGATCCAGCTCGCTTCTGCTGGACCTCTTCGCCTCGATCATCCATCCGAGTCCTCTCCACCTGTGAAGATACCTTAGGTAGGTTCTCCACCTGAATGTCATATCCTCTAGTAGTACCTGCAAGAGGCAAAATCAAAGAGGTAAGCTGTCCAGCAGCGCCCTGCTGGACCTCCTCCTGCTCCTGCTGCTCCTCCATGCCTACTCACCTCCATAGGACTGACTCCTCATCAAAAGTCACATCCCGACTAATGATGACCTTCTCTTCCAAGGGATCCCACAGCCTATATCCCTTAACTCCTCATGGATAGCCTAGAAACACCGTCTTGCGTGATCTGACGTCTAGCTTGCTCCGCTCACCAGCTCCAATGTGCACATAGGTCGTGCACCCAAATACCCGTAGATGGCCCAGCCCAACTGTCCTCCCAGACCACACCTCCTCTGGAAGCCTGCCATCCAACCTAGTGTGAGGTGATTGATTGACCAAGTAACCGGCTGCATTAACTGTGTCAACCCAGAATACCTTTGGAAGCCCTGCCTGCAGCCTCATGCATCGTGCCTTTTCCAGAAGTGTTCTGTTCATCCTCTCGGCCACCTCATTCTGCTATGGAGTCTCCTTAACTGAGAAGTATCTCTTAATCCCACACTCCTCACAGTAATTCTGGAACTCTCTGCTGGTGTACTCCCCACCATTGTCTGACCTCAGACACTTCACGCTCCTCCCCTGCTCCTTCTCCACCTCAGCTCTCCAGATCTTGAACTTGGTGAAGACCTCTGACTTCTCTCTCTCATGAAGTAAATCCAGAGTTTCTTTGAGAAATCATCAATCAGGGTCATGAAGTATCTGGCCCCATTCCTAGCTAAAACTGGGGCTGGTCCCCACACATCCGTGTGTACTAACTCCAGAGGGGCTGTACTGCGGGCTGTACTGATGTTGAACTGAACTCTCCTCTACTTTTCCATCTGGCAAGGCTCACAGATCTTCCCTGTAGCACCATCCTCCAGATCAGAGATAAGTCCTCTCCTGCTCAACTCCCTCAGCCCCTTGTCACCCATGTGGCCTAGGCGGTAGTGCCACATCCTGTAAGCCCCCTGCTGGTCCTGTGCTGCAGCTGCTGCATTAGACTCTCCAGTCACCACAAATCCCTTCATGCGATAGAGGTTATTGTCCAACCTCCTGCCTCTCATCACTACCATAGCTCCATTGGAGATGTTCAGTACTCCGCTTCTAGCCCTACTGCTGAAGCTGTATCCACTGCGCTCCAAGTAGCCTAGTGACACCAGATTCTTTTCCAGCTCCGAGATGTGCTTTACATTTGTCAATGTCCTCACAATCCCATCAAACATCCTCACCCTGACTGTCCCTATCCCAACCACCTTGCAAGGATGATTGTCGCCTAGAGTCACTGATCCCTCATCTGTCTTGGTGTATGTCGCAAACCAAGACCTGTGTGGTGTGTAGTGATGTGAGCACACAGAGTTTAGTGTCCACTCCTCTGTGTAATGCCTGTGACCATCTGATACCACAAGTAGATCATCCTCCACCTGCTGCCCAGCAACTACACTCACTGATTCTGAGCCACTTCTTTCTCCCTTCTTGCTCTTCCAAAGTGGACATTCTCGCTTGAAGTGCCCAAACTCGTTGCACTTGAAGCATTTCATCTCTTTCTTTCCCTTCCTGGACTTGGACCGCCCCCTGGACTTGCTTCTGCCTCTGCCACTACCTATCCTCTCCCCTACTGCCAAACCCTCCTGGGGAGTCCGATCTCTGATCAACTTTTTTCTTTGCTCATTAGACCTCAGCACCGAGACCATATCCTCATATTCCAGAGTCTCCTTACCGTAGAGCAGTGTAGTCACCAAAGAGTCATATGATCCTGACAGCGAACACAAAAGCAACAGGGACTTGTCCTCCTCATCCAGCTTCATCCCGATATTCATCAACTCCGTGCACAACTGGTTGAACCTCTGAATGTGGCCAATCACATCAGATCCCTCCTGCATCCGAAGACTATACAACCTCTTCTTCAGCATTAGCTTGTTGCACATATTCTTCCCCATATACATGGTGTGCAACTTCGACCAAAGGCCCTTCGGGGTCTTTTTTTCCAGCACCGAATACAACACCGCATCTGCCAAACATCCTCTGATCACCGAGCATGCTTTCTTCTCCAACGATGCCCACTGTCTATCTGTCATTCCCTCAGGCTTCTCATCCAAAGCCTAATCCAGATCTGCTTGCACCAGAAGATCCTCCACCCAGATTTTTTATATGAAAAAATTTTTCTTGCCATCAAACTTCTCAAACTCGACTTTCATATTGCTGCCCATGACTGGATCCAAGCCAAACAAGCAATATAAAATCAAGAAGTATAGAATATACCTTGATGGTACCTTGCTGAAAATTTTCAGCACTTGGGATCTTCAACTTCTCGTACTTGAAACTGCTTCCTCACCATTGTGGCTCTGATACCAACTATTGGAGCATGATTCCAGCTCCTCCCACAGACCTTGGGTGCAGCAGAATCAGCAACGAACAAATCTGGAGACTTCTGGACTCGATTGAAGGCCTTTGACGAAATCAGCCTGGTTGCTGTCTTCTTCGTCAGTCTTTCGTTCCAGATGAAGAACGCCTCTAAGATCACCTCTAAAAAATCCAAGATCTAGTACCCAACCAGATTAGGCCTAGATCGAGGTCTTCCAATTTATAGATCTTGAATCAGAGTATTCTAGATAGGGAAGAAGATAGATGGAACCAGACCTTACAGATCTGTCCTGCTGCAGCCTTTCTTGTAGATCTGTTAATGGAGATCTCACCCTGCCTCAAACGACCTCAGATCAACTCCAGATCTGAGAGGAACTTATACCAACCTCTTCTAAAGAGATTTCAAGTCCTGTACCTGATGCTTGGGTGGCTGTAAAAGAGGGAGAGCAGATCTGGTTGGCGGCACAAAGGGGGAGGAGGTAGCGCCTCCCCTTGGTTTTCCTGCCTTTTATGGACCTGGCGGCAAGAACCCTAGGGTTTCTTGCTCCTGGGGCATGGAGAATTGCTGGAGAGAGAGGGAGAAGAGAGAGAGAGACTTGGGAGAAATGATTTCTGTATTTTTTGGCTTAATCAAACCTATACAGTACATGTATATATAAACACAGGGTCAAGTGACCCAAATCCAAAACTCCCTTGACCAACTCTATGAGAGATTAGGTTAATCCAAGCCCATGTACACCCATGACTCGACCTAATCTCACCTATCCTAGGCCCAGACCTGGCCCATAAAATGTTGGTCCCTTGAGGCCCACATAACCTAGACCTCAAGAACCCGAAAGGCCCACAGCCTTTCAACCTAGGGCCCAACTAGCCCTAGAGCCTCCATGAAGCCCTCATGAATGATGGACCTTGGCCTTAGCCTTAGTCTCCTGGGCCTTGGGCACACCACCTGGATCACAACAACATACATCTGTGTATCGTCTGTGACCATCAGATATCACCAAAAGGTCATCCTCCACCTCCTAATTAGCCATCGTACTTAGCATATCAGATCCTCCCTTGTCTCCCTTCTTGCTCTTCCACTACGGGCAATCTCGCTTGAAGTGCCCGATCGCATTGCACTTGTAGCACTGAGCCTCTTTCTTGCTTCTTTTCTTCTGGGACTTTGATCATCCTCTTGACTTACCTCTTTCTTTTCTTCTTCCTGACCTCTCCCCCATGGCCAAGCCCTCCTAGGGAGCTCCATCCTTTGTCATCTTTTTTCACTGTTCATTGGAGCGCAGCACCGAGACCATGTCTTCATACTCGAAAGTCTCCTTGCCATACAACAGCGTCGTCACCAATGAATCATAGGAAGGGGGCAGCAAGCATAGCAATAATAGAGATCTATCTTCCTCCTCCATCTTCACCCTAATGTTCAGCAACTCGTTGCACATCTGGTCGAACATCTGAATGTGACCCAAGATATCTCTGCCTTCCTGCATCCGAAGGTTGTACAGTCTCTTCTTCAACATCAGCTTGTTGCACATATTTTTCTCCATATACATGGTGTGCAACTTCGACCACAAATCCTTCAGGATCTTCTCTTCTAACACTGAATAGAGAGCCACATCCACCAAATATCCTCTACTCACTGAACAAGCTTTCTTCTCTAGGGACATCCATTGATGATCCGACATTCCTTCAGGCTTCTCCTCCAACGCCTGATCTAGATCTGCCTGAATCAAGAGATCTTCAACCCTAACTTTCCACATAAAATTTTTTTTTTTCTTATCAAACTTCTCAAAGTCAACCTTCATGTTGCTTGCCATGGCTGGATCCAAACTAAATCATAATAGATAATCCAAGGGATTTGAGAAATACTTTGACAGGGATCTTGCTGAAATTTCAGCCTTTGAAGATCTTCACCTTCTGATGTCTCGTTCTCCCTCCACGCAACACAGGCTCTGATACCAACTATTGTGCTATGTTTCCAGGTATGTGGAGTACCTCCCACCAGGAGATCAATGAAGAAAACTCACTGGAAGGGGATGAAATACGTTGAAGAAGAACAGCCTTTCTGGTTTCAGCGGCCTTGTAAATCCTGTCAGCAGAATTTTCTTCTGCAATTTGAACCCCTTCTCCATCAGATCTAAAATTTATCTTTTGAGACCTGAAAGAATACTTGATGAAACCTCCAAAAAATAAAAATTTAGGATCTAAAACTCTTTTTGGGCAGCCAAGAGGTAGCGCTCAAAATAAGGGCATGCATAAAGGGGGGGCGTTGGTTTCTAGTGCCTCCTTTCTTTCCTTTTTGGGGTGGCGGCCAAGAAATCCTAGGTTTCTTGGTTCTAGGGCATAGAGAAGACCAGATAGAGAGGAAGAAAGAGAGAGAAAATTTAGAGAAAAAATTATTTGATTGATTGAACCATACATACAAATCCTAAATACAAAGGTATTTATACAAGGTCAATGTGATCCAACCACAAAACTTTCTTGGCTAACTTGATATGAGATTTGTGCTAACCCAAACCCATGTACACCCATGATTTGAATAAATTTCATCTATCTAAGATTCAAATCTAGCCTAAAACAAGTTAGCCCCTTGAGGCTCGAGTCTCCTGAACCTCAAGATCCAAAAGGCTGACAGCCTTTTGTCCTAAGACCCAAACTAGTCCTAGAAACTCCATAAGCACCTCATGAACTTTGGACTTTGGATTTTGGCCTTAACCTTGATCCCCTGAGCCTTAAGAGCATCACATGAGGCCCAATAGCACCATCTCACCAAGCATGTTCTGCACCGCTATCACCTGATGTGAGAGATCGTAAACCATGGTGACATCGAACTTCAAAAGATCGATGGAAAGGAGAACCTAGCCGACCCCTTCACTAAAGCTCTTAGGATCAAAAAGTTTGATGATTTCAAATGGAAGATGGGTATAAGATACTACTCCGATTGACTTTAGTCCAAGTGAGAGTTGTTGGAAATTATGTCTTAAAATCAATCATGTGATGATTGAGTTCATCTTTGTATATGAATTATTAATTATTGAATAAAAAATATTTTGATATTTTTTATTACAAAGTAACATCTTCCTTGAACTCTTGTGTTGTGATGAAGTCCTTAGAACTATGCTAGTATGCGATAAAGAGAGGATTTATTGTATAGTTCTTAAACATATTCACGACCAAATGATACGTCATTACAGGATGATGACGTTTATTGAGTGGAGGTCGTTGTGTGCCATATGGATTAATTATCCTCTTAACCAAGGAGTGTGATGACATTGGTATGGCATACAGATGAGATATAGGGGTACATCGTTACTGAATAAGTGACTCACCTGCTAAGAATTCTGCCATCAAAAGCTGCTCGCGAAACACATGGGTATAAGTATCCTTTAGACCTAAGATTATCACAGTGACTTGCAAGCAACTCACTATATTTTGATGTCAGACTATCTGAATTTCTAATGCAGTGATGGAAGGCTAATGGGTATAGTCAAGTACTTATGAAATCTGTGTGTGAATCAAGATGGGATTGACCCCTCTAGATTATTGGAGTTGATGTATCACTATATTTCAATTTAGCAAAGCCTTGGCTAGGATAATCCATGAGATAGATTTGAAGGTTGAAATACAATACGGATGAAACAATCTCAATTGACAGTTAATCTGAGACCATCCTAGAGCATTCAGGGTCGAAAGGATTAATTATGCGGTAACCATATGTATGAATTCTGAAATATTTTTTTATGATAATTCGACCAATCTTGACATCGAAAATCATTACTAGATGGTATCTCGATTAGTACAGAAATTAGTTCCTATGCTACCGACTTAGTGTTTGAACCTATGGAGTCACGCACACAAGTTAGACAAAGTAGGAAGAAATTGATCTATGTTTATATGTCCAATTTGAAAGTACTTGACTTGGTTGAACATATAAGCTAACTTGATTGAGAATTAAATTATGGGTCAAATAGGATTGAAGAGTTGACTATGTCTAGCTAGCATTACACATGAGGTCAGGTTCGATCCTGAAGGTGAATAGTTTCTGATCTATGATCCATGGAGCATATAAAAGATTAAATTTAAGTACTGATTAATTTTAAATTAGATCTGAATTAATTAGTTTTAATTGAATTCAAAATTTAAGTTAGATTTGGTACAAAAATTTTAAAGAGTTTGAAATTGACAGTCTTTCAAAATTATTTCGAACCAGCTTTGAATTAAATTTGAATTGAATCCATTTTTGATGAGATATGAGTATTCTCACTTGCATTGAAATTCTCCTCTATTATGAGCCGACCAACACCTAGAGCTTTGCTCATTTGGGGCATCCCATGTGGGTGAGAGAGTGGATGCAAATTGATTGTCATATGTGATGGCAATTCTATCTCATGTAAGAATCCTTCTTTCATAAGTATTGGACTGATTCAAATTAGATTTGAGTTAGGACTCCTATACTTATTGGATCATAGAAATTATCTATAAATAGAGAGGGTCTGTACTTATAGATGCATAGCAAACAAATCAAATCGAGAGAAGAGAGAAAGAGAGAGAGAGAGGTGTGAGAAGAGAGAAAGGTCCCTTCTTCCCCCTTGCCCTCTCCTCTTATTGCCACCCCTCTTCCCTTAGGTGCGGATTCATCTTAGGTGTTTCACCAGCTAGTATGAGGTGTCACACCAACACATCTCCTCCCTTGTTTGATTAGATTACGAAGGTAATTAGCTTAGAGTTCATCCTACTTTTCTACGGCATTTGATGTGCATACGAAGTAGAGGATCTCCACATCCAGACCTCCGTGAAAGTTTATATCAGATAATTTGAGATTTGATCTCTGATTTTATTTCTAATCAGGTAAGGATTTGATCCTTAATTATGTAGATGAATAGAAAAATTTTTAGATGCAACCTGGGCCTTCAAAGAAGAAACAGTTTTTTTCCCTTCACTCTACTATTAATGGAAAATTAATTAGTAATTAGATTACTAATTGACTCAATTTGATTGAGTAAAAAATTTTGGATCAAATCTAATTGAATTAGATTCAGTTTGACTCAGATTATGTTTGATATGATCAATCCTAATTACAAGAAAAATTTGATCCTGATTCAATCAGAGTTTGGACTCAGTTAATTTCTAATTGGATTAAGAATTTGATGAGATATTTAAATTTCTAATTGGATTAGATTTATTTCTATTAGTGGGTTCAATCTAAATTTGATTTGGATTAGAATCAGATTAGACCTGAAGAGTCCTTGTCAACTTGGACTCTAGCCTTATCTCCTTGCGCCACATTTGGACTCATGCCCACATCTCCATGCCAAATTGGAATTGGCTTGACCTTTTTGGTATCAAAGTAGTATAAGGGTTGGCAATAATGATTGATAAGTCATAATCTTATCTCCTGCCTAATTTGAATGCGATCCGAATTAGAGATAAGAGGTAAACTAGGAAAAAAAATTTTATACATGAAAGATTGTTGGCACCTTTATGATTTCTTTCCTAATTTTCTTGAAGAGTCCTTTGAAATGAAGACTCCAAAATCCTTCTCCATGCCATAGTGATTTTTTTGAAATTTTTTGGGATGCCAAAAGTGATTTTGGCATGGACTCTTGGCTCCCTTCCCTTGGTGAAACCCTAATTCCTAGTCTATAAAAAGGGTGGTCCTTCTCTTTGGCATCATGCTTCTTTTCTCCCTTACTGGTGTTTTTATTTTTAGAGCCTCTCCTCCTCTTCCTCTCTTCCTCCTCCAGATCCCTTCTTGCTTTGGAGTGTCCAAGTTGCTTGAAGAAGAAGGAAGAGATTAGTTGTCAAAGTTGCTTGCAGGCTAGCACCTCCAAGCCCCTGATCTATGCCAGTCTTCACGTAGATTTTCCTGTAGAGGTCAGATGATTTTGTGTGGCTGTGAGCAACCTAAGGAATATCCTCTTCAAGTGCTGGACTAGAGGAGATCAAGATTTAATTAGTTTGGTAAATGTTTCTAACTTGTCTTAATCATATTGTTAGATATAATAGTTAGATCTAGAATTTTAGCATCGATGAGATCGATGTGTATTTTTATTTTCAAATCTAATGTGTATATTTTTTATATCATAGATCATGATGTGGTAGTCTAAGATTAGATCTTATGTATATAATTAGGATTAAATTATTTAATCTTTTATTTTTGTTGTATAAAAATTTTAAAATTACATGCATAGCACTATTGCATATTTCCTTCATCAAGTCCATGTCTTTGATTAGACCAATATGGACCTTGATCGTAGCTCCGTGGTCGAACCCAAGTCTATAAGTTGATCAAATTGAAAATGACTTACCAGTTGGTGTCTAAGATAAGTATGGCAACTTTGATCGATGGTCATTAATTGGGAGCTACTCGTATAGATTGAATCTATGTCGAGTTAATGGCATATCCCTCCCACCGATCTCACTTATCTGACCAACATGGTGAATCATATTTTGATTAGATCACTTAATGATTGAGGTTGACCTATGCTAACTAGAAAATCAGTATGACTGAATTAGATGCCCTTAGTTCAACTTGTCTTGAGTCCTCTTCATGACTTGATGAAATCAGTGGAAGGATTTATGACTGGTTGGCTAAACCAGCTTATGCCTAATCTTCTTTAATCTGACTTAGTGAAATCAGTGGGAGGATTAAGATTAATTGATCAAGTCTTTTCTCATCTCTCAATTCAACTAATTAAATCCTCTAAAATTGTTAGGTCCCTAAAATGAAATAGTTATGGTGATAACTAGATCATAGCCTCCCATTAAGTTGGATGATAATGAGTCCAATAGTTTAGATGATCATTGAAGGTGCCACACACCTGGTGCTCATCTAGCTATCAAAATTATCATTCATAATATGTTGATTTAGTTGTATCTTTCTGATGATAGGTTGGCCGAGCCATACTCGAGTTTGGTCACTCGTTTATTAGATGTACTAAATTCTGGCATGTTAATGGTTGGACCTAACCAAAACTTTCAGTGGAGGTGCCACACGCTTGCTAAAGAAGTGTCTGGGGCAAAATTGAATGTTAGAAATTATTTGATGAAATAATTGGTTAAAAATCTATCTATGGGTGCACAGGAGTTGGTCGAGCCACACTCGGGCCCGTGTGTAGCCCATGTAGATTCTAGTACCCACTAAAAAATTAGTGTAATTCTTCGAATTGGAGGTAGAGGCTACTAATTCAAATAAAATAGTGGAAGAATCTTTGACTAAAATCCATGTCTTTAGGCTTAATCAATTCATACACTAATTAGATTTTGATTTTTCTTTTGCAATTATGGCCACCAACTTATCAAGCGATCACTATTAGATAGTGATAAATTTATGGGATCAAATTTTGATAGCTGGTATCAAAATCTCAAAATAGTTCTGGAGCAGGAATAGATCTTGTATGTGTTGACAGATATGGTACCCGAGGAGCCAGCTCCAAATGCATATAGTATGGTCAGAGACACTTATCAGAAGTGGCTCAACAACTGAACTACGATTTGTTGTATTATGCTGATAGTAATGAATGATGAGTTCAGCCGTCGTTTCGAGAATGCTTAGCCATAGGATATGTTGCAAATATTGAATGAGTCCTTTGACACACCCGACGACGTTGAGAGGCACAAGACTAGTTGTGCCATCTTCAACACTCAAATGAGGGAAGGAGCGTCAGTCACCGATCATGTACTATCCATGATCGAGATGATTGAGCGCTTAAGCAAGCTTAGCTTTCTCCTGTATGAGCAGTTGGAGAAAGATACCATTTGAACTCTCTGTCCAAGTCCTACCTCTCTTTTCTTACGCATTTTCGAATGACAAAGCCTACAGTCAACTACCATGATTTACTGAGGTTGCTACAGAACTTTGAGAAGGATCACCAGCTCCACAAGGAGTCGGTGAATGTTGTGAGAGGGTCTTCTTCTGGACATCAATCTTTTAAGAAAGGAAAGAAGAACAAGAAGAACAAGAAAAGGGTGTAAAATACTGGAGCACCCAAGCCCAGTCAGACCAAAAAATCCAAGTCTGATCAAAGTCAGGTAGAATGCTTCTACTGCAAGAAGCAGGGGCACTGGAGATACATTACCTCCCTGGATCTGAATAGGTCGAGAAAGAAGCAAGTTGTTGCTAGACAAGGTAATTATATAATAATACCTTATAATTTCTCAATTTGTGATTCTACTATCTGGGTATTAGATATCGAAAGCTCGTTTAATATTTGTAATTCATTGCAGGGTCTGTAGGTCAGTAGGAGATTTGAAGAAGATGAAAAATTCCTCAATGTTGGAGATGAAAGACTAGTTTCAATTCTAGCATTAGAAATTATTAAGCTTGTATTCAAGTCCAATATAATTATTCTTAGTAAATATCACTTTTATCCTTTCTTTTTATTGAACATTGTTTCTGTAGGCCTCTTGGCCATGTACGGTTATAAAATTTTAATAAAAAAAAATAATTTTAATATCCTTATGAATGGTGTTATTGTGATGAATGGACCGCTGAACAATGGTATTTACATATTGTCACAATCTGTTAGTATAATGTACACGTCCAACAAATGCCCTAGAATTAGTGATGTCTTCGATATCTATCTTTGGCACTATAAGTTAGGTCATGTTAACAAGAATAGAATAAACAGATTGACACAAGAGAGAATTCTCAAAGTTAGTGATTGTCAATCACTTCCAACCCGTGAGTCCTGTCTTCTTAAAAAAATGACCAAGTCATATTTTACTGAAAAAGATGAGCGAGCCAGTGAAGTTCTAGGTCTGATACATACTGATGTATGTGAACTGATGAACACCAGTGTCAAAGATGGATATTATTATTTTATTATATTTATAGATGATCTATCGAGATATGGGTACGTCTACTTAATGACACATAAGTCAAAATCATTTGAAATGTTTAAACGATTTCGTAATGAAGTAGTAAAACAAACTGGGAAGAGTATTAAAACTCTTTGATCTGATCGAGAAAGAGAATACCTCTCCAGTGAGTTTTTGACATACTTAGAAGAGAATGAGATTCTCTCCCAATGGATCCCTTCTAGAACACCGCAGCATAATGATGTATCAAAAAAAAAAAATTGAACCCTGTTAGACATGGTTCGGTCCATGATGGACTTTGCAAGTCTGTCGATCTTCTTTTGGGGATATGCACTCGAGCTGGCTTGTTATATTTTAAACAAAATTCTGAGTAAGTCCGTAAGTAAAACACCATATGAGATGTGGACAGGGCGTAAGCGAGCACTCTCTCATCTTAGAGTTTGAAGATATCCGACTTATGTCAAATGTTTGAAAACTAACAAGCTTGGACCTAGGTCTAACAAGTGTCTATTTGTAGGGTACCCAAAAGAGATCAAAGGATATTACTTCTACCATGCTGATGAATAGAAGGTGTTCTTCAGTAATAGGACAATCTTTCTAGAAAAGAAGTTCTTTAGAGAAGAAACTAATGCCTTAAAGTTTGAACTTGATGAAGTTCGATCGGTAGAAAAACTGATATAATCTAGAAAACTCATAAAGTTGGACTTGATGAGATCAAATCTGGAACCTGTTGTAGAAGCAACTTTAAGGAGATCCGATAGAGTACCGCATCAATCGAATAGATACTATGATTTCTTCATCCAGGATGGTGATCCAGTTAAACTAGATGAGAACAATAAGGATCCGATTACTTATATAGATGCGATGCAGAAGGTTGACTCCGATAAGTGGCTGGAAGCCATGAAATTCAAAATACAGTCCATGAAAGTCAACGATGTATAGACATTAGTTGACCCACCTGAAGGGGTAAAATCCATAGGGTGTAAGTGGATCTTCAAAAGGAAGAGGGGCATGGACGAAAAGGTGGAGATCTATAAAGCCCTTCTGGTTGCCAAGGGTTACCGTTAGTGTTATGGTATTGACTATGACGAGATATTTTCTCCTGTGCAATGCTCAAGTCCATTCGGATCGTACTTACGATAGCAGCACATCTGAACTATGAAATTTGGCAAATAGACGTGAAAATAGCCTTCTTAAATGGATAGCTAGAAGAAGAGGTGTATATGATACAACCTGAAGGTTTCATATCCATAGATGAGTCTAAGAGGTGCAACCTTCAGAGGTCCATTTATGGACTTAAGCCTGCATCTCGGAGTTGGAACATGCATTTTGATAAAGTGATCAGAACGTATGGCTTTATTAAAAATGGAGAAGAACTCTGCATGTACAAATGGATTAATAACTTTGTGAAAGTATTTCTTATTTTGTATGTGGATGACATTCTCTTAATCAAAAATGATATCTCTGCATTACAGGGAATAAAGGATTGGTTGTCATCACAATTCTCCATGAAAGATTTGGGAGAAGCATCATACATCCTTGGGATGAAGATCTATAAAGATAGATCTAAAAGGTTGTTTAGAGTATCTCAGTCGCTGTACATTGATACTGTGCTGAAAAGATTCAGCACGGAGAATTTCAAAAAAGGCTATCTTCTGATAGGCCAAAGAATTTCTCTCTCGAAGAGTGATTGTTCGACAACTCCTCAAGAAAGAGAGCATATGAGTAGAATTTCATATACTTTGATAGCAGGATCTATTATGTACGCCATGCTATGTACGCGATCGAACGTGGCATACTCACTAGGGGTAGTGAGCAGATACCAATCCGATCCAGTTGAGAACCACTGGAAGGTCGTAAAGACCATCCTTAAGTATTTAAGACATACTAAGGACCAGTAGTTTATATATGGAGAATCTGACTTAAAACTTGTAGAGTTTACCGACTCCAGTTTTCAGTCAGATCATGGCGACAACAAGAGTATGTCAGGATATATTTATACCCTGAATGGTGGAGCAATCTATTGAAAGAGTTTCAAGCAGCATACTATGGCCAATTCTACTTGCGAGGTGAAATATATCGCGGCATCTGATACTGCAAAGGAAGCTGTGTGGTTACGAAAATTTATCAACGAGCTCAAAGTGGCACCCTTCTTTGATGGCCCCATCTTGTTGTACTGCGACAGCTCTAACGCTATTGTTCAAGCGAAGGAACCAAAGTCACATCAGTGGATCAAGCACATTCTACACCGCTACCATCTGGTCTGGATGATTGTGGATCGAGATGATGTCGAGCTTCAGAAGATCGATGGAAAGGAGAACCTAACCAACCTATTTACTAAAGCCCTCAATATCAAGAAGTTCGAAGATTATAAATCAAAGATGGGTATACGATACTGTACCGATTGATTTTAGTCCAATTGGAAGTTATTGGAAATTATATCTAAAAGTCAATCATCAGTCTGTTGATGGTTGAGCTTATTATTGTAATTGTATATGAATTATTGAATTAATAAATATTATTTAATTTTCTCATCACTATGTACATCTTATTTTGAACTCCTGTTATGTGATGAAGTCCTTAAGACTATTTGATTCGATATAGGAGGATATATCGTTTAGTTCTTAAACCTTAAATTCATAACCAAATGATATACTATTATTAGGATAATAGCTATATCAAGTATAGGTTATTGTGTGCCATGTACATTGGTTGTCCTCTTAACCAAGGAGTGTGGAGACACTATCATAGTATGTGAGTGAGACATAGAGTACATCTCACTGAACGTGACCAACTGCTGAGCACTCTGCTGTCAAGAGTAGCTCGCGAAGGATATGGGTATAAGTATCTCTCCGATCTGAGATCACCACAGTGACTTGCAAGCAACTCACTGTGCTTTAGTGCCAGACTATCTGAATTTTTAATTCAATGATGAAAGATTTTTTAGCACAATCAAGTACTTGCGAAGTCAGTGTGTGAGTCAAGATGAAATTGACCCCTTCAAATAAGTAAGAGTTAATGTATCAGTATGTTTTAATTCAATAAAATCTCAACAAGGATAATCTATATGATGGATTTAAAAAATTGAAATACAATGTGGATGACCATATCTGGGTTGACAGTTAAACCCTAGGTCACTTTGAGCATTTGGATCAAAGGGATGAATTATACGGTAACCATATGCTAATAGGTTCTTGAATGATGCTTTGTAATTTTTTGACCAATCTGAACGTCGGGTATCATTGCTAAATGATCAATTTAATTTGTATAGAAAGATTATTTTTATACTATCGGCTTAGATTCGAACCTATGGGGTCACACTTAAAAGAAGTTTCTGACTGATCATATAGCTGATCAACGATTAAGAATCATTCTAGGGTAAAACAGTCAATTCGATTGATGATTAATCTTGTACAAAAATTATAATAAATTAATTCACTAATTATTAATAAATTATAAGAGAATTAATTAATAATTAGATTATTAATTAGCTTAATTTGATTGAGTATTGAGGTTTGGATCAAATCTAATTGAATTGGATTCAATTTGGTTTAACCCGATTAGATTATGAGATGACCTAATCGCTAAGGATATTCGATTTTTTATTTGATCAGGACTTAAGCTTGATTAATTTTTGATTTGATTAAAATTTAATTAAAACTATATGCTATCTAATTAGATTAGGTTTATTGGTTCAATTGGGTCTAACCTAATTAGGTTGGGTTAAGAATCAAATTGGATGAGAAATTAATTCAAATTCAAATATCTTGTACCTCCTTTCTATGCGCCCCCTTATTCTTCATGCGAGAAATTTTTTGCATGAATTTTTTCTCATCCCATAAGTAGTTCCATATCCACATCTGATCCCTTTTTAAATTAAGAAATGGTTTGTTTAAATTTAAGTTCAAATGGGTTTGAATTTGAATGAAAATCTAGAGTCCAAATTGAGTTGGACTCTTCTCTTCACGTCTCCATACAAAAAGTATTTTTGCATGAGATTTTTTGTGCCATTCTTATGTTGGTCGATCACTTTCTGAGTTTTTAAGAGGAGGATAAAGTTTAGTTCAAAATTTAATTCAAATTTGATTTGAATTAGTGATAAGGATCAACCAACATTTGAAATTGAATTGAAACTCCCTCCTTCTTATCCTTATCTTCCATGGGATGCCACCCTTAAGAAGGGATCAATTTTGTATGAGAAAAGAAGTAATTATTGGTGTGAAAAACCTTAGAGTTGGGGCATGAAAAATTGAGAGTGGGTTGGGCTTCCGTGCGTGAGAAACAAAGGAAGTGATCTTCCTCTTAGGTGCGAGGGTCGGTTCTAGGGTTTCAACTCTAGACATAGTGAGAAGAAAAATACAAGAGTGAGTCTTGTCCAATCTCCCACACCACCACCTCTTTATAAAACTTTATCTTTTGATCTAGAAGATTCTGGGAGATCCGAAGAAAGAAGCTTGGATCAGCCATTCAAAGCCTTCGATGCGAGCTAGCACTCCCGCGAAGGAAGATCCGATCAGGACTTTGAGTGGATGATCTATAGAGGTCGGATGACCTGAGTGGTTGCTCGACATCAATGAAAGCTTTGTACCATACCTACCAATAATGAAGATCATCGATCTATGAAAAAGTGATGAGTTTTGAACTCAATCGATGTGATCTAAAGGTTAGATCAGATTCAGGACATCAATGTAATCGATACAGTTTTCTATTTTATATCAGATTTTATATGTAAATTTTTTATATCATAAATTCTTAATAATAGTTTAGATTTGATCCAAGATATATTTAGAAGATTAAAGTATTTAATCTTTTATTTTTTATTATAAAATTTTAAAAATACATGCTTTGAACTATCCATTTTTCCTTTAGTTTTGGGCTAGTTTTTCACGGTCCATGATGCATTCTCATGGATCGATGCACGATCAGACAGTATGCAAGGATTGCGGTCAAGATCCAATGGCTGTGAGCTATTCTAGGTGATTAGAGGTCATGGTGGGGCATGATTCAATGGCCAGCTTCTAATCTGAGATGCGATCGGATGGTCGAGAAGCAATAGGAGTCCGATTCAGAGTCTGATTCCTATCTCAGTTGGGTTTCAGATCTTTAAAAGATCCTGTGGTGAAACAGAGAGTAGTTGGGGGCAGCAGTGGTGTGTTCGATCGAGGATCCAGAGTAGCAACAGACCGAGAGGAGCTGATAGAGAGTAAAGGCAGGGTGCTCCAAGCAGACTGTTGGCAGCGGACAGCAATCGCTTCAGGAGTTCAAGGGATCTTCCTAGAGAGAGCTTTTGTGAGAAAGAGATTGAGTGTATGAGGGTTGATAGTGTGATCTTCTCTTATAATTTTTTCTTTTTGATAGTAAAGTTTGCATGCCCTATGGAGGTGAGCCTTTTGACTGATTCACATATTTGATTATGTTTCTGTTTTGTTTCTTCTTTCTTCCTACTGCGACGCATGGTATCGAAAAGGTCCTATGGTGGTGGTATCCTGGTCAGATATCCCCAACAAACGGTATCAGAACAGATGATATTTCAACAAAGACTACTCTCTATCAAGATCAATAGATTCCATCTAGATGCACACCCTACTCCTACAATGGATCAACTATCACCAACATCACTACAAGATCTCAATGAGGTCATGTTTATATATCAGTCAAACTCCAGCAACCTTACTGCAAGCAATCATACCATTATAAATCAAAAGATCATTCACACAACTACAGCATCAAGACAATCACTGACAATTGATTAAAAATCCAAGTGATATTTCATATGATCATGCTTAGTACTAGTTGTTCTCTAACAACTATCCATACTCATTGCTCGATGTCTCTACACTGTATACCAGAGACTCATCTATCTCGAAAGAAGTAATTTATGTGTTGGTCTATCCGAATCGATCACTATCCTCATGATGATACTATGACTAGAAGTGTTTAAAAATTTTATACATATCTCTAATTCTCAATACTTTGTGAATATGTATTGAAGTATTAATTTCATGGATGATTTAAGAACACATCACTCTCGAATGAAAATAAAATTTGCCCATTTATTAATCAAATCAATGTATTAAGTACAAAATTATGTCCTAAATTTATTATAATGTGTCAGCCATATTGGCTTCTAGGACATACATCTAACATAGGCTAGGTGGCACCCCTTTTACTTGGTCCAAGAGATTTTAAGTTAGGACTTCTAATATGATTAGAAAGAGGGATCCTAATTTGATTAGGACACCCTTATGTGGTCTATTTAAAGAACCATAACCCTACCTCTCATGATATCATATATTCTCTCATCCTTGCCGCCCTCTTTACTATGCCCAATGCCTCCCCTCCTCTTTCTCTCTCTAGTTCATACCTTCTCTCTCTCTAGGCATCCTCCCTTTGGATCTTAGAGAGAAGTGGGCGGCAACCTTTTGTTTGGTGTCAAGTGTTGGTGCCTAGGTTGTTGGTTTCTTCTTCTTCCTCTTAAGTTTGTTGGGAGTTTGTTACAACTACTTCTTGATTAGTTCTTGATTAGTTGAGGGATCAAGAATGGTTCTTGGCTTCTTCAAGAATCAAGAAAGAAAGATCAAAAAAGGATTCAAAGATTGATCCCTATCCAGACTTGATTCAAACCTATTCAGGCTTTGAGTTCAAGTGAATTGTATTAAGAAGAGCCTATCTAGGTCGGTCTTGTGGATACCCATAGAAATAGGATACTTATGCTGCTGATTCAGAACTTGTTAAATCCCAAGATCTAAAGATTAAATTGGAT
Organism: Elaeis guineensis; assembly: GCF_000442705.2. Taxonomy (NCBI): domain Eukaryota; kingdom Viridiplantae; phylum Streptophyta; class Magnoliopsida; order Arecales; family Arecaceae; genus Elaeis; species Elaeis guineensis. The sequence goes on from NC_025997.2 coordinate 56,940,652, forward strand.
TCAACCCCAATTATAGATTTGAGGCAAAAGAAAAGCGATTCAGTTATGTAACTTGATCACAAACTTTTATTCTTTTCTACTAAAAATCAGTTTATGATAATTTTAACATGTGAACTAAATCATAGGTGCTTTCATATGATAAATATATGCTTAGATTAAAATTATTTTAATCTAATTTTTTCACTGTATTTTAGATTTAAAAAATTTTTGAAATCTACTTGCACTAGCATCTGTAGAAACTCCAACAAAGGCTCTATTTGGCTAGGAGATCGAGTTATAGTGTAGTCAAACTACAGCATCCTCAAGGTGAATAGCCAATGCACCTCAGCTCTGAGAACTAAACACACAACCGCAGTTATGAACATACCACTGACGAGAAAGTAGATTTTCTTGTGACTGTTCGTAAATAGTCACACTCAGTATCCTTATTCTTAACAAGCATCTATACTTTCGCTCTGATATCTTCACACTGTAGATTCAAAACTCATCTATCTGAAGGAAGCGATCATACACCAATCGTTTGGATTGATTATCATTTTCGTGATGATCCTATGATCGAAAGTAATTTATGAGTTAACTAAGATTAGCACATGTCTCAAATTTTTATCTCTTGAGAATATATGTTATCTTATCCATTAACCCAATGGACAATTCATAGATAATATTAAACATAATGTGAACAAAAATAACCTAATTTTATTAATATCAAAGTCAATTTATAAAATTATACCCCAAAAATATTTTACAAGTATTAGCCAATCTGTCTCTTAGGGTATAGATCCAACACTCTAGAGTCTCACTGGACTGGACTCTGTCAAATCACAAGTGGTCTTAATTATCAATTAAATTGATGATTGGACTAAAATGTAAAAGTTATATTGAGAACTTACTAGGAGTTAGTAAGTTATAGGAGGACTAAATTATAATTATTGCATATTATTTGATTTGATCAAATATTAGGATTGGATCCTAATCAAATTAAATTAGATTTAATTTGATTAGTTTTGGTTTGAGTTTGACTCAAATTTGATTTTACAAGTCTAATGGGATTAGACCTGGTGAACACTTGACCCAAACCTATCTAGATTAGATTTGATCTAATCTATAGCCATATTTGATTTGGATAGAGTCTTAGCCAATTTAAATCAGATTAAAATTTGATGAGATCATATTTTAATTTGACTTAGATTGGGTTTCATTAGTCTAATGGGATTGGACTTAACCTAATCTAAATTGGACTCTATGTTTGACTTGGATTTGATCTAACCCTTGACCTAATACAAAAGAGGAGAATATACCCATCTAGCCCCACGCCCCAAGGGCTTTTCATGCCCCTAGTTCTCTACATGAAAAGGTTTCACTTTGTGGGTGTGGATAAAAATATAGGAACAAGGGTGTGGGCGGTAGCATGTGGAGAGAGTCCTTTTTCATGCAAACTCTATCTTTATCCAACAAAACCCTAACCACCTTTGTATTTAAATTAGTGGATTTAGGAGAGACACCCCAACTAGATGAGATTAAGTTGTGGACACCCCACTAGGAGGGATTCTTAGCATGGAGAAGCTTGGGATGCCCAAGGTTTGGTGTGAAAAATTTCAACGAGAGAAAACATGGAGTTGGCGCCCTCTCCTTCATCCCTTCTTTCTTACAACAATCAATTGTTGGTTGTTAGGTAATTTTCTCTCTCCCTTGTCCAAGAGTTAGATATGTCTTCCTCTTTTTTTCTCCTCCATGTATGTCCAAAAGTTGGACAGTAAAATCAAATTTGATCTGATTTATTTTGATCTATGAGATGAACGGTTCTCCTCTACCTTTCCTAGATCTAGTTCAAGAGTTGGATAAAAAAGGAAGAAGAAAGAGATTAGATCTCACATCTTCTTCCATAGATCTTCATATTTTTTCTTGAGAAGAGAAAAGAAAAAAAGAAATCAGATGTGATCTAATTTCGTCCTCCTATTTTAGATCTATTTGATTCTCTTAAGAAGAAGATCAAAAGATCTAGCCGATTTGACAATCTAGAGAGCAATCTCTGCAAGAGAGCTAGCACTCCAGTGAGATCGAATCCTCCTAATCAGATCAGCCTCGGTGGATGTTTGTAGAGGCTGGATGTATATGCGGCTTTACAGGAATCTCATCAGATTATCATGGGCCATCGGATCACGGTGAAGATCTATCCATGTAAAGGTAAAGGTCTAAATCTGATTTTATTTTCAACACCTTAATTTCAGCATGTGAATTTTTCTGACATGTGTAGATTAGATCTATAATTTTTATGCATGATAGATTTAAAATTATTTTAAATCTAAGCCAGTTTATGTTTTCACCTTAATCTGATTTCTGCATGCATATTTTGGATGTGCGACGTCCGTCAAAAATAATATTCTTTCTCTTAGCATGACATCAAGATTGGTGGCTAAGGAATCAGAGAAGGAAGGTTTGAGGGTTGGCATGGCTAGAATGCGGTTTGTTTATGGTGGAATAGAATTTAGTGGGGATCAATGACTTCACACACTGATGTGAGGTTGTCAATGGCTTTCAGAATTGTGGTGGGAGATAGTTTGCTCTGAGGGTTGGGAAGGCCTTTAAGAGGGTTGATCCTATATTGAACCTCCTCTTCATTTAGGCGCACATCTCGCCCTTTGGTTAGAGAAATTTCTTTGCTCTTAGAACTCTTACTAACTTTATGCATGATTAGGGAACTAAGTGGTACATCCTTTGTTGCCTAGTTAGACAACCCAAGAGGAGAGGTGAATAGAAATTTTTTTTAAATTAAAGCAAGTATATACTGATTTTTCAAACAAATTAAGTGAGATGATATGAATGCAAGGTATTAAAGTATGTAAACAGAGATAAGGAACCACATACAAACACAAAGAATTTTTATAGTAAAAATTCTACTATAATCAGTCTAATTACAGTGTGATTCTTTTAGCCAGGCTCACAACTAAATTCAATTGGTTTTAACTTAAGTCAATAAATCAAAACCTTTACAAGCCTCTTCCTAGGCTTTCAATCTAATTTTTAGGCTTGGATTAAACCTTTCTCCAAGTTTTAGATCCTTTGAAACTTGTTACAAAAAAATTCAAAATACAAAAATTTTACAACAGAAAAAGCTCCTTAATGAGCTGGATGAAGGAAGTTGATACTCGCTTGCAGAAGACTTGGAAGCTTTGCACTTAATGTATACACTTCTTTTCTTGATTGCCTTTATAAAATCTAAGAGAATTTGGTTGAGAAGTTGGTGAGCTCTTTTGAATGTAGTAAATACTGAAAGTGGGCTTGTTTTTCTTTGTATAGGCTTTTTGTTTTGTTCACTTAGGTTCTATTGTGCCTTCAATCAATTTCCTAGTGATTTAATGTTGTTTGAATCCAAAACTAGCTATTTTTGCCTATTGAAGATCAAAACTAGCTGTTACAAACTTTTCAGGATACTTCTATACCAACTGCAAAGCTGGTTGTTATGGTTGTCAGATGCTCAGGAGTTGATTTGCAGAAGTCAAGAGTAAAGAGTTGACTCTTGCAAGATGTACTAAAAAATAGCTCTTTGTCCCTATAAGAGAGTCAACTCAAATCTTTTGAGAGCCGACTTGGCTCTTTCAAGAGTCGACTTGCAAAAACATGCCAGACTTATTTGCATGCCAGCATCAACTCTTTTTCGGTAGGAGTCGACTCCAACTTCTCAAGTTGGTTTTTCTCAATGAATCCATCTCCAAATTTGACTTTTAAGGTTCAAAAACATCCCAAATGACTTCAAAGCTTATAAGAGATATTGGCTTTGTACAAAAACTTTTTCAAAATAAACTTCAAAGACATTAGTTTCTTTTTATATGCTAATATTTTGTAATCATCAAAATCATTCATTGGATCGAAATCCTTAATCAAGTCCCATGTACATCATTTATTGCTGTTAGAAAATGAGTCCTAAAGCCAATCATCTGGATGATTGTGCTACTTATAATTTATATATGAATTATAAAATAATAAAAATTATTTGATAAATTCATCATAAGGTGTACATCTTCCTTAATAAACTTCAATATTATGATAAAATCTTTAGAACTTCTTACTATCGATAAAGAAAGATTTATCGTATAGTTCTTAAACTTATTCGCGACCAAACGATATGTTATTACTAAGACGATAATGTTTATCAAGTATAAATCATTGTGTGCCATATGGATCGATTATCCTCTTAACTAAGAAGTATGGAGATACTGGTATGACATACAGGTGAGATGTAGGAGTACATCTATTGGAAAAGGTGCAGAGTTTCATGCATGAATTTCAAAATAATTTTGAAATATAACATAGTGAAATATGTAAATTAAATAATTTAATCTATAAATGTATGTAATCAAATTATTAAACCCTATAATTAAGACCTATAACATGTCATATTATATTTATAAATCAGAAAAATAAAAATTTTGATATTGATCAAATCAATACCCTAGATCTGAAACAGTTTCAGATCTAAAACCTAGATCATATCTAGATAAAAGAAGAGATCAGATCTCTTACCTTCATGCAGGTCGAGAATTCTATGATTGATTTTCTTTGTTATCTTTGGAGCCGCACACATGTCCGACCTCTACAGATGATCCACATGAGACTGCAATAAAATTGAAAGTTCGTCGAACAAAGATCCGCTCGAAGTGCTAGCTTCTTGCAGATCCCTCCGAATGGTTAATCTAAAAATATTTTTTGAATCTCTTGGATATTCTAAGAGATGAAGAATATGAGGAGGAATAAGGGAGAAGTCAAACTTTTTGACCTCCCTAAAATTAAAAATAATAATATAAAAGAAAAAATCCTAAGAGAAGACAGTTCTTCTCATTCAGTACATCAACGATTGATGTCCTGAGAACATCTCTATACTAGGACATGAGAAGACCTTCTTCTCTAGATATTTTTTTAATTTTTAGATCTTATGATATCTGATTTTTCTCATAAAAAAATTTCATGATTTATGAAGAAGAAGGATTCTAAAAGAAATCTTAAGAGAAGACCTTCTTTTCTTCTTCTTCTCTCATCAGAACATGATTAGATCATGTCCAAAATTAGATCACCATGCTCCAACTCATTGGAGCATGAATCCACCATGCCATCTCTCTTTCTCTCTCAGATTTTTATCACATAAAAATACAAAATAAAGAAGAAATAAATTGAAAAAAAAATAATAAGAGAAAAAATATCTTCTCTCTTACCTTTTGTTTCTACAAAATATCAACTTTTGATCTCTTGATAGAAGACTCTTCTCCAAGGATTTTGGTGCCTCAAACCACACATGCCATCCTATTTTTCCTCTAGTTTTTATATCTATTTTTTATCAATTTTTGACTGCCTATCTCATCTCATATGGGGTGGCAACTTTATATATGGCAGATTAGGTCAAAAGACCTAATCAACAAGGAGTCCATGGGGCATCCAACTCTTGGATTCCCCCTCCCTCATAAATTTTGTGGAGAGCATGAAAATAATCACAAAAGGGGTGACAAAAAGAAGGGATAAGGATGGAGGAAGTTGGCGCATGAGAGGAGGGAAGAGTCCTTGTGAAGAGGGACTCTTTCAAACAAAGGAGATAAACCTAAACCACTTTTCATAATTAACCAAATCTCTTTCCATATTGAATTAAATCAAATCTGATTCAAATCTCTAGAATAAGTAGTGTGAGATAATATTCCTTGGACATAAATATCATAGAAAAATATCTAAAAATTAATTAGTGGGCATGGGCTTGAGATTTCTTAGGTGGCGCAGGAGAAGAGATGGAGTCCTAGTCTAACTAGGATTCTTATGTAGATTAGATCAAACACTTTGAACCCAATCTAAATTAATTGCAACCTAATTAATGATGATCCTAGTCTAACTAGAAGTCCAATTAAATTAGATTAAATCATATTTAATTTTTATTTAAATCCTAACTTAATTAGGAATTAGGTGCATACAAGTCCTAGTCGAACAGGAACTTGTTCTCCCTTGCAATTGGCTTATCTAATAAACCAATTAGACTTAATCTAATTAAATCTAAACTCATTCTAATTGAATTAAATTCAATTAAACTTAATCTCAATCTAATTGCTCAATCAGCTTGAGCCAATTAGCAATCTAATTGCTAATCGATCCTCCTGCAACGTTTGCATTAAGTCAAACATCAATCACATTGATCATTTAACCTTAGAACGATTCTTAATCATCGATTAACCATCTGATTAGGTTACAACCACTTGTGTATGTGATCCTATAGGTTCAAACCTAAGCCGTTAGCACAGAAATCAATTCCTATACCAGTCGAAGTAACCATCTAGCAATGGTTCCCAACGTCCATATAGGTAGAATGTATGCAAAGCAATATTCTAAGAATCCTAACCCATGGTTACTGTATAATTCATCTTTTTGACCAATAATGCTTAAGATGACTTCGAGTATGCTGTCAACATTCATATAAGTCATCTCTATTGTGTCTCAAAATTTTGTAAATCTCGTGACTCCTCATGAGGATTACCCAGGCCTAGGTTTTGTTAAATTGAGACACAACGAGACATTCTCTTCCTGAAGTTAATCAAGAGTGGTCAATCCCATCTTGATTTACACACCGACTTCACAAGTACTTGACTGTATCCAAAAATCTTTCGAATCTATATTAAAAATATAGGCAGTCCGAAACCAAAGCATAGTGAGTTGCTTGCAAGTCACCATGATAATCTCAGGTCGGAGGGACACTTATACCCATTAGCCTTTGCTAACTACTCTTGACAGTAGAGTATTACATTGATCACGTTCAATGCAGATGTACTCCTACATCTCACTTGGATGCCATACCAGTGTCTCCACACCACTTGATTACGAGGACAACCAATGCATATGGCATACAGCGACCTACACTTGATAAGTTATCATCCTTGTTAATAACTTATCATTTGGTCATGAACAATTTAAGAACCATCCGATAAATCCTCCTTTATCGATTGATTGTGGTTCTAAAGACTTCATCATAATTTAAGAGTTCATTTAAGGAAGATAGAACTTTTATGATGAACCTGCCAAATAACTATTATTATTAGATAATTCATATACTAATTCTAATCATCTACCACTTAGATAATAGGCTTTAGGATACATTTTCCAACAACATCGTCATCGAACAGTGATCAAACTGTGGAGTACTCTACTGTCAAGAGTAGCTTTCGAAGGATATGGGCATAAGTGTCTCTTCTATTGAAAAATATATCCTAAAGCCAACCATCTAGGTTGTAGATGATTGTGCTCCATACATGTATATGAATTATAAAATAATAAATATTATTGTTGGATGTATGCCCTAGAAGCCAATCTTGGCTAATGCATATTATATTTTTAAGATATGATTTTGTACTTAATAGATATTTATATTTCTATTCATGCTATGTGTTCATGAATTATCTAAGGAATTAACAAGATGATGACACATATTCTCAAAGAGTTGAGAATTTAAGACATGTTATTAATGATTAATTTCTAAATTTTTCTTAATCATAAGATCATCATAGGGATGATGATTGATCTGGATAGACCAGTGCACAGATCGCTTTCTCCAAATAGATGAGTTTCGAGTCTGTGGTATAGTGATATTAGAGTAAGAGTGCAGGTAGTTGTTAGAGAACAACTAGTACTGAACATGACCAATACGAGAAGTCACATGGATGTCTGCTCACTCGTTAGTAACTTTCTCGATGCAACAGTTGTATGACTGATCCTTTGATCGACGGTGCTACAGCTACTCGCAGTGAGGCTGCTGAAATTTGACTGACACATAAACATGGGTCTCAATGAGCCCTTGTAGTGGATGTTGGTGACAGTTGATCCATTATAGGAGTAGGGTGTACACCTAGATGGGATCTATCGACCCTAACAGAAGGGAGTAGTCCTATAAAATTTAAGAAGCTGAGCCTTTAAGTCTATGGCCATAGTAGTGTGATTAATAGAAAAGAGTTTCCATAAGAATCACATATGGACTCGAGCTGATTGAATCTATCATATAACCGATGATGAGACTTGACGATTCATCCATGACCTGCCATCTGGTCAAGACTCACGATAGAGAAACTGTATCATATGTTAACTACACCTAGAGGTTCATCACCTTTTCTTCTACTAGAATGGTACTACATACTACTAGGTATCACTGATGGATTGTGAGACCCACGAGTATCATCTTGATGATCGATGATCCTTGATGGGTAGAGTTGAAATGGTTCCAACCCATTAAAAAGAGTTTCAATGATATTGTGATAGGGATCACAATATATCTTACTACCAGACAGAATAGAACCTGTTGGGTATAAAATACCCTCAGCCGAAGTTCTCAGCAAGAAGACAACTCCGCCCGGACTCCTACGGGAGCCAGGCTCCGTCGCCAACATCGACTACAGAACAGCTTCGTCCGGACTCCTACGGGAGCCGGACTCCGCACCTGACTTCAACTACCGGTAAGCTTTGTTCGGACTCCTACGGGAGCCGGGCTCCGCACCTGACTTTGATTGCAGGAGGACTCCGCCTGGACTCCTACGGGAGCCGGGCTCCGTCGCCAACATCGACTACAGAACAACTCCGCCCAGACTCCCACGGGAGTCGGGCTCCGTCGCCAACTTCGACTGCCGGTAAGATCAGTCCGGACTCCTACGGGAACCAGACTTCGCACCTGACTTTGATTGCAGGGGACTCCGCCCGGACTCCTACGGGAGCCGGGCTCCGCCCGTGACTTAAGCTCCAAGAGGACTCCGCCCGGACTCCCATGGGAGCCGGACTCCGCCCAGGACTCCAACCTCAAAGAGGACTCCGCCCAGACTCCCACAGGAGCCGGGCTCCGTCGTCAACTTCGACTGCCGGTAAGATCAGTCCGGACTCCTACGGGAGCCGGACTTCGCACCTGACTTTGATTGCAGGGGACTCCGCCCGAACTCCTACGGGAGCCGGGCTCCGCCCGCGACTTCAACTCCAAGAGGACTCCGCCCGGACTCCCACGAGAGCCGGACTCCGCCCATGACACCAACCTCAAAGAGGACTCCACCCGGACTCCTACGGGAGCCGGGCTCCGTCGCCAACATCGACTACAGAACAGCTTCGTCCGGACTCCTACGGGAGCCGGACTCCGCACCTGACTTCAACTACCGGTAAGCTTTGTCCAGACTCCTACGGGAGCCAGGCTCCGCACCTGACTTTGATTGCAGGAGGACTCCGCCCGAACTCCTACGGGAGTCGGGCTCCGTCGCCAACATCGACTATAGAACAACTCCGCCAGGACTCCTATGGGAGCCGGGCTCCGTCACCAACATCGACTACAGAACAACTCCGCCCGGACTCCTACGGGAGCCGGGCTCCGCACCTGACTTTGATTGCAGGAGGACTCTGCCCGAACTCCTACGGGAGCCGGGCTCCGTCGCCAACATCGACTACAGAACAACTTCGCCCAGACTCCTACGGGAGCCGGGCTCCGTCGCCAACATCGACTACAGAACACCTCCACCCGGACTCCTACGAGAGCCGGGCTCCGCACCTGACTTTGATTGCAAAAGGACTCCGCCCGGACTCCCACGGGAGCCGGGCACCATCGCCAACTTTGACTGCCGGTAAGATCAGTCCGGACTCCTACGGGAGTCAGACTTCGCACCTGACTTTGATTGCAGGGGACTCCGCTCGGACTCCTACGGGAGCCGGGCTCCGCCCGCGACTTCAGCTCCAAGAGGACTCCGCCCGGACTCTCACGGGAGCCGGACTCCACCCACGACTCCAACCTCAAAGAGGACTCCGCCCAGACTCCCACAGGAGCCGGGCTCCGTCGCCAACTTCGACTGTCGGTAAGATCAGTCCGGACTCCTACGGGAGCCGAACTTCGTACCTGACTTTGATTGCAGGGGACTCCGCCCGAACTCCTACGGGAGTTGGGCTCCGCCTGTGACTTCAGCTCCAAGAGGACTCCGCCCGGACTCTCACGGGAGCCAGACTCCGCCCATGACTCCAACCTCAAAGAGGACTCCACCCGGACTCCTACGGGAGCCGAGCTCCGTCGCCAACTTCAACTACCGGTAAGCTTCGTCCGGACTCCTACGGAAGCCGGACTCCGCACCTGACTTCAACTACCGGTAAGCTTTGTCCGGACTCCTACGGGAGCCGGACTTCGCACCTGACTTTGATTGCAGGGGACTCCGTCCGGACTCCTACGGGAGCCGGGCTCCGCCCGCGACTTCAGCTCCAAGAGGACTTCGCCCGGACTCCCACGGGAGCCGGACTCCGCCCACGACTCCAACCTCAAAGAGGACTCCGCCCGGACTCCGACGGGAGCCGGGCTCCGTCTCCAACTTCGACTGCCGGTAAGATCAGTCCGGACTCCTACGGGAGTCAGACTTCGCACCTGACTTTGATTGCAGGGGACTCCGCCCGGACTCCTATGGGAGCCGGGCTCCGCCCGCGACTTCAGCTCCAAGAGGACTCCGCCCGGACTCCCACGGGAGCCAGACTCCGCCCACGACTCCAACCTCAAAGAGGACTCTGCCCAGACTCCCACGAGAGCCGGGCTCCATCGCCAACTTCGACTGTCGATAAGATCAGTCCGGACTCCTACGGGAGCCGGACTTCGCACCTGACTTTGATTGCAGGGGACTCCGCCCGGACTCCTACGGGAGCCGGGCTCCACCCGTGACTTCAGCTCCAAGAGGACTCTGCCCGGACTCCCACGGGAGTCGGACTCCGCCCACGACTCCAACCTCAAGGGGGACTCCGTCCGAACTCCAACGGGAGCCGGGCTCCGTCATCAGCTCCGACTGCTACTAAACTTTAATCGATGGATCTGCGCTCCCAAGAAGGCCACGATAACGGCCACAATCCTGCTCCACTTCTTAGGACGGATCCCGCACGGTTCCATCACTCCCCAAGCAGACCACGATAACGGCCATGATCCTGCTCCACTTCTTAGGACGGATCCCGCGCAGCTCCATCACTCCCTGACAGGCCACAGTAACGGTCACAGCACTGCTCCACTTCCTATGACGGATCCCGCGCAGCTCCATCACTCCCTGATAGGCCGCAGTAACGGTCACAGCACTGCTCCACTTCCTATGACGGATCTCGCACAGCTCCACTACTCCCTGGCAGGCCACTATAACGGCCACGATCCTGCTCCACTTCCTGCGATGGATGCCGCACGATTCTCCTATTCGCTGGCAAGTCGCGATAATAGACACCGCTCCACTCCCTACGGCAGACTCCACGTGGCACGCCCCGGTGATAGCCACGGGTCCACTCCACTACTCTTTGCAGCAAACTCCGCCTGACCCTGGGCAGCCCACTGCCAGACGGTTACAGATGTCGCTATCAGGCTACTACCCCCTCCGTCTATAAAAGGGGGTCCCAGATACGTTATTCTATGGGCTCTAATTTTTTACCTCAAAACTCTGCTAAATTCTCCGTTCAAGCACTCCATTCTTGTTGAGGCAGAGAACTGACTTGAGCGTCGGAGGGTCTTGCCGGAGCAACTCCACCTCCGGTTTAGACTTCCTTTGCAGGTCCCGACGGCGACCGCGACTCCCTCGACTCCAGCTTCTCCGACGTAAGCGGATTTTCGCACCAACAGGATTGGCGCTAGAAGAAGGGGTTGAACCTTCGCAGTACCCTTGTTCTTAAAGGAGCGCTCAATGGAGCCACCTTCGATCGTCTCCTCCGACATCCATTCCTTGTTTCCCCCGCGGGATCCTTACTCGATGCCTCCCCGCAAGGCATCCACGCGACGGTCCACGGCCTCCGCGGCCAGATCTCAGGCTCCGGCCTCTCCTCCTGTTTCTCAACCTCCTCCTCCTCCTCCGACGGCGGCGGTCGGTGCGGAGCAGTTTGACCTGCTAGCGCAGCAGGTCAGAGGCCTCACAGAAGTTGTGCAGGCTATGCAGCAACAGCAGCCGCAGGCATCAGTACGCCCGAAAAGGGCGTCTCCGGAACACCAGAATCCGGCAGCGGAATGGGCCACCTGGGCCAGCCGCCCCATCCTTCCTAGGAAAATGAACCCGAGGGTGGAGAGCCCTCAATCAGACCACGACTCCACCCCTGGAAGATCCCTGCCCCCATTCTATCAGAGGACCCTCGAGACTCAAAGTCGGGAGGACTTCCTGGACCGGAGGCTCCAGGAGATGAACCGGTGGATCGAAGAACTCCGCCATGCTCCCCCTGCTTATGGTGGGATATTTGTACTGACCCTCCCTTCTCTCAAATGATCATGCAGGAACCGATCCCGCCAAACTTCAAGCTCCCCCAGTTCGAAAGCTACGATGGGACTTCGGACCGGTTGATCATCTGGAAGCCTTCCGGACGATGATGCTGCTTCACGGTGCTCCTGACGCCATTCTGTGCCGGGCCTTCCCGTCCACCTTGAAGGGAGTGACGAGGAATTGGTACTCGGCTTTGAAATCGGGTACCATCTTTTCCTTCGATCAAATGAGCCACCAATTTGTGGCCCATTTTATCAGTAGCCGGCACCTCCGGAATGGTTCGGATTCCCTCATCAACATCAAGCAGAGGGAAGGGGAGTCCATTCGGGCCTACATCAACCGTTTCAACATCGCGGCGTTGGAGGTCTGGAACTTGGACCAATCAGTCGCAATGGCCGCCCTGAAGGGTGGCCTTCAGAAGAATGACCTTTTATTCTCTCTGGAGAAGAAGTACCCCAGAGATTTTGCTGATTTGCTAGCTCGGGCTGAAGGATACGCCCGAGCGGAAGAAGCCTTCAAAATGAAGGATGAAGAGACAGCGAGGGAGCGGCAAGCGGGAGGCTCGAGTAAGCCCGCAATCGAAAAAAGGCCAAGGAAAGCCCGACCGCGTTCTCGATCCCCTCCTGGGCACAAGCGCGCCCATACTCCACCCCGGGTGCGCAGGCAGAGAAGTCTGGATCGTGGGGTTCGGCGGGGTTTCCCACCGGGGAGATTCCGCAACTATGCTCCCCTCAATGCCTCGAAAGCCCAGGTGCTGATGGAGGTCAGGGAGCAGCTCCCTCGACCGGAGAGGATGCGCACGCACCCCGGAAAGCGCAACCCCAACAAGTTCTGCCTCTACCACCGCGACCACGACCACGACACGAAGGAATCCATCCAGCTTCGGGATGAGATCGAGGAGCTCATTCGGCGAGGTCGACTCGACAGGTTCATCCGATGCAGGCCTGAGGGTAGAGGAGATCGGCCAAGGGCCCTTCCGCAGCCTGAACTGCCAAGAAGGGAGGAGCAACCCGGGGACCGGCCCCCCATCGGGACCATCGACTCCATCACCGGAGGGCCTCAAGGAGGACCAGACCTCCCGCAATCGTGGAACTCGAAAAATCTGTAAATGTATCACATACGATTTCACCTTGAATCTAAATTTCTTTCTACTTGACGTACTCTTCCCATCTGGCATGAATTTGTCACGACTGGATATGACCCCTCCAAATGCCTGAAACAAAGTTATGTTAGGAGCGAGGGGAGAACCCCATCCTAACATACCTAAAATGAAAGTCCGACTATCTCGAAATCGGATTGGGGGAGAGGCCTTACAACGCCCTAATGTACCCCCACGGCCATGTCAGGAACAGGAGGAGGACCTCGTCCTGACATGAGCAAAGTCAAAGGCCTGGTTCTTTTAGACCAGATAGGGGGAGAGGCCTTACAGCACCCTAATGTGCCCCCACAGCCATGTCAGGAACAGGAGGAGAACCTCGTCCTGACATGAGCAAAGTCAAAGGCCCGGTTCTTTTAGATCGGATGGGGGGAGAGGCCTTGCAGCACCCTAATGTGCCCCCACAGCCATGTCAGGAACAGGAGGAGAACCTCGTCCTGACATGAGCAAAGTCAAAGGCCCGGTTCTTTTAGACCAGATGGGGAGAGAGGCCTTACAGCGCCCTAATGTGCCCCCACAGCCATGTCAGGAACAGGAGGAGAACCTCGTCCTGACATGAGCAAAGTCAAAGGCCCGGTTTTTTTAGACCGGATAGGGGGAGAGGCCTTACAGCGCCCTAACGCGCCCCCACGGCCAAGTCAGAAACGGGAGGAGAACGTCGCCCTGGCTTGAGCAAAGTAGAAGGCCCGGACTCCTACGGGAGCCGGGCTCCGTCCACGACGCCAAGGAAGACTCCACCCAGACTCCTACGGGAGCCGGGCTCCATCCACGACGCCAAGAAAGACTCCATCCGGACTCCTACGGGAGCCGAGCTCCATCCACGATGCCAAAGAAGACTCCACCCGGACTCCTACGGGAGCCGGGCTCCATCCACGACGCCAAGGAAGACTCCACCCGGACTCCTACGGGAGCCGGGCTCCGTCCACGATGCCAAGGAAGACTCCACCCAGACTCCTACGGGAGTCGGACTCCGTCCACGATGCCAAGGAAGACTCCACCCGGACTCCTACGGGAGCCGGGCTCCATCCACGATGCCAAGGAAGACTCCACCCGGATTCCTACGGGAGCCGGGCTCCATCCACGACGCTAAGGAAGACTCCGCCCGGACTCCTATGGGAGTCGAGTTCCGCCCACAACACCAAGGATGACTCCACCCAGACTCCTACGGGAGCCGGGCTCCACCCACGACTTCTACAGCGAGGGAGACTCCGCTCGCCCTGGCAATGGCCCTTACGTGCCCCACGGGAACAGGAGAAGAACCTCATCCTGATGATGGCGAGACCCGACCGCCCAACAAGATCAGGGGAAAGGAAAAAGCCCCTCAGCGGCACCTCCTCGCTCCTATGCAACCTCGTAAAAAGCGAGGGGAGGGCCCTCACTCGGAGAAAAGGAAAATTAAAAAGGAAGGGTGACGAGCTATGGCGGAAACAGATGAAGGACGAACCGCACCAAAGACCTGAAGGACTTCGTCCCGACGAAGATGGGGAGTTCCTATCAAACACCCCCGACCTCTAAAAAGACTCCCGACACAGGTTAGGAAGATAGCGACATCTCCAAAGTAATGCGGAGTCCGGACGGCCAAGCTCGGGCTTGCGGCCATGCACGATGAGAAAGGCAAGCTAACGCATCGACGACTGGGCGCCTCCCAATGATGTCTACATCAGACAAGTCGAGCGACAAGAAAAGTTCGGCGAACGACAATTTAGTACAATGCGCGGATGAGGTAACACGAAACACCCTTTTCATTCCATTTCCAAAATACACACTACAAAACCCGGAAGGCCAAGGAAAGAAAAGCAAAACGACAAAAGTGGGATAAAACAACAAAAAGGAAAGTATACACATGAAAGGATGGAAGGACGAAAAGAGCTCTAAGGAGGCTCTGCTCCCTCCGACCTAGAGTTATCTGCTCCACCCCTCATCCAGGACTGCCTTAGATTCTCAATTTCTTCTTCTAGCTCTTCCCTTTTCTGCAGCGTGTCCTGGAGCACCCGACGAAGTCACTGGCTCTCGGCCTCTGCCTCTCGATGCCTCTTCCTCAAGACCTCGGATTCTGCCTTCAAGTCCGCGACGGCCCGCTGCTCGTATGCCAGTTGAATCTTCAGTTGTTGCAGCTCGGCTGTCTTATCCCCAAGGATGACAGAAATCCCTTCAACGGTTCCTCTTAGGGACTGGAGCTCATCAGAATCCCAGACGGAAGTAAGCTGAGCCCTGCTGGCCAACTGCCTCTGGAGACGGGCGACTTCGTCGGTCTCCGCCCTGAGTCTCCCCTTATATTCCTCCACTTGCCTGCGCCAGCTGGCCTGATGCACGTCGTGGCTCACCTCGGCATCCTGAAGCTGCCGCTGAAGGTCGGAGACCTTCTTCGACCACTCCTGGTCGCCGTCGGCCCGAGCCAAGAGCCGGGACGAACTTCCTTCCAGCTGGCCGATCTTCCCCTTCGCGGCTGACAGTTCCACCTTGAGGGCACTAATCCTGGCGGCCTGAGCCCAAATTCGATCGCTGGCGCTCTTCTTGCATTCCTCAAGCTCCTTCGTGAAATCTGCCTTCCTCCGGCTATACTCCATGATCCCCTTCACGTGAAGATTCCGAAAGTGGGTGGCCTCCGCGGCGGCTTCAGAATGACCTTTCCTCAATCTGCGGAGCTCGCTTTCCATCTTCTTTGACTTCTTTGTCAAGTGAAGGACTTCCTTCTTCAGCTGCTGGATCGTCGACTTTAGCGGGACCCCCAGGGGCAGGGGAAGTGCTTCTGCAGGACACTGCCATCGAAAGGCAAAGGCGTCGAAGCACGACTCATCGCAGGAGGAAAAACAAAGAGAAGAAGGGGAAGGAGGAGAAGCCATCCGCGACAAGAAACTCAGCTTTATTGATTGGATGATTCTTGAAGACAAAAAAGAAAAGAAAAATTGCGATGAAATAAAAATACAAGGTCGGAGGTCTCAGACCTCGGGGGCGGGGGTTGGAGAACTCGGCGTCCCCGGCAATGGAGCTGCAACAGCAGTAGCGGCTGGCGAGGGACCGGCCTCATCTTTGGACTCCTCGCCTAGGAAGCTGAGGTCAAGCTCCAGAAATTTTCTGGCCACCTTCTCTTGGCAGAGCTCAAACCCCTTGATGAACACCTCCTGGCCGAATTGGACGTTCAGGTCCCTCATCTTCGCGGAGGCCTTGAACTCCTCCACCGCAAGAGCCCTGGCCTCCAAGACCAGGACTGGAGTCTGCTCAATCAAATTGGCGACCTCGGCCTCCTCCTTTCTCGCCGATTCCTCCAAGGTCTGCCTCTCCTCCTCCCGGGCTTGTTTCTCTCTTTCCAGGGCCTCTTGGAGGGTGGCTACTTCGGCCGTCTTTGCTTGGAGGCGAGCAACCTTGGCCCGGCAGTGCTCCTCCACCTGGAGGATGTCCCTCCTCGCACGGTTCATCGCCTCGATATTGGCTAGGAGCTGGTGCCCAATCTGCAAGGGCGGCTGGGGGATCAGAACAAAGGCCAAATAGCCAGGTGAATAAAGATTTGCTTACCTCAAGGAAGGACCCCAAAGAGTCCCAGGCCCGCTGCTCAGGATCGGCGCGGTCGATCCTCTCGATGACGTCGGGCAAAATACAGCCGTCGATCAACCGCCTGATCAAATCCCTATCATTGAAGGGATTCTCCGGCCCCTCTTCGGAGCATAGGGACTCGTCGGTGGCAGTTCGGTGGCTACTCACCCTGCGGGCCATCGATTTCTTCCTCTTCCCCCTCTCGGCCATGGGTGCCTCCATGGAGCAGACCCCCGAAGCAGGGGCCCCAGTCGGCGGACTCCTCGAGGAGGCTCGGGAAGCCGTTGCCTCGGCATCCGAGGGAATGTCAATCGCTGGGGCCGCCTGGGCGGGCGCGGCCAAGTTCGACTCCTCCGCCCTGGCCCTCTTCGCCGATCCGGAGGTCGCGACGCCCTTTCTCTTGTGGGCCCTGAGGCCCCTGGCGAGCATCCGCGCTGCTTCGGCGTCCATTCCTTTTATAAAAAAAAAAAAAAAGAAAGAAAAGGGGGAGAAAAAGAAAGAAGAAAAAGAAGCAAACCAATCAATCAAGAGTCAAAGATCGAAAAAAAAAAAAAGGGGGGGGGAAGAAAGAAAGAAAGAAACAGAGGGGAAAAAGAGAGAGAAGGAAGAAGAGTAAAAAAAAGAGAAAGAAAAAGAAGAGGGACAGAAGAAACGGAGATAAGGGGAGAGATGAAGTGCTCGAAGGATCCTGGAGGCTCAGGCCGATGTTGAACAAAAATTGCTCCCTCAGAAGATTGGAAAGGGAAGGAGCGGAGTAGGCAAGAAGCTTTCGGGCAGCCTGAAGGTCATCCTCCCCCAGGCTGGGGGCCCGACGGATAGAATCCCTCAGAGAGCCCCAAGGGGGCAGGCCCAGCCTCAAGGTCGGGCAGTGGACGAAGAGGTATTTTCCCTTCCAATTATGGATTGAAGAAGGGGCACCTTTCAGCAACCCCTTCTTGTCGAACTAGGGGTAGAAGTACCATCAGTCCTTCGTCGAAGGATGGCGCTTGAAAGTATAGAAGTGCCTGAATAGGGAGAGGGACGGCTGGACCTCGACTACATGGCAGAGGGAGAGAAATCCTATCAAAAACCTAAAAGAATTCGGGGCCACAGAAGCCAAGGAGATGTCTAAGAAGCGGAAGAGGGCAACTACAAAGGAAGGAAGTGGAAGCCGGAGCCCGACATGGAACGCCTCCTGATATAGACAAAAACGGCCGGATGGAGGAGTGGTAGCCCGGTCAGAAGGGCTAGGCAGCTCCAGGTCGTACTCCGGAGGAACTCCATACTGAACCCTTATCAGAAGGAGTTCCTCCAGAGTCAGGGAACATGGAATGGCGCCCGATGCAAAAACCGGACGGAGCCCAGCCCCGGACGTGGGTTCGTCTATAGAGCAGGGGACCTGGGGGTTTGAGGCGGAGGAACTCCCGGAACTGCAGGGAGCGGAAGAGCCGGACGATATTTTGAGTAGCTTCGAATGTGGGCTCCAAAGATCCCGAAGAAGATGGACAAGATGAAGGGCGAGGGGTCACAGGAAACTAACTCGGAGGAATACAAAAACAATGACAAAGAAGAAGTCCCTAAGCGGCGGGAAGAAAGGTGAAGGTGCTGGAACTAACCTAGATCGCTCTGAGGGACCAGAGGGATGAAGACAGGGACGATTTGGAGGGCACCTACGGCTCGAGAAGATATCAACTGAATCAGGGCTCTCGAAGGGAAGGCAGACACTGTTAAAATTCTGAAGCAGGGTAAGGGCCCCAAAAGTGGGAGCACGGGTTTAAATAGATCCTGGGATCCGGCGCTATAGTGATCGCGAATCTCCCCAGGCCAGCCCGTGCTCGACACGTGTCCCACTCACCATGGTAGGCGGTTGAAAGTGACTGACGGTTGGCAAGACTATTATTGCGCCATACCTAGGCCAGTGTACCTACGGGAATTTTGAAGAGTCCCTTCGTATCGCCTCGATTCGAAAAGACTCCAGCACGCACACATTTAATGCCAAAATATCTGGAGGTGGTCGTGCGCAGGATTCGAGGGGATAACTTTGGCTGTGCCAGTCTCTCTGTACTTCCTTCATTCGAAATTCAAACTTAAAAGTAGGGGGACTGGTGTTGGGTATAAAATACCCTCAGCCGAAGTTCTCAGCAAGAAGATAACTCCGCCCGGACTCCTACGGGAGCCGGGCTCCGTCGCCAACATCGACTACAGAACAGCTTCGTACAGACTCCTATGGGAGCCAGACTCCGCACCTGACTTCAACTACCGGTAAGCTGTGTCCGGACTCCTACGGGAGCCGGGCTCCGCACCTGACTTTGATTGCAGGAGGACTCCGCCCGGACTCCTACGGGAGCCGGGCTCCGTCGCCAACATCGACTACAGAACAACTCCACCCGGACTCCCACGGGAGCCGGGCTCCGTCGCCAACTTCGACTGCTGGTAAGATCAGTCCGGATTCCTACGGGAGCCGGACTTCGCACCTGACTTTGATTGCAGGGGACTCCGCCTGGACTCCTATGGGAGCCGGGCTCCGCCCGCGACTTCAGCTCCAAGAGGACTCCGCCCGGACTCCCACGGGAGCCGGACTCCGCCCACGACTCCAACCTCAAAGAGGACTCCACCCGGACTCCCACGAGAGCCGGGCTCCGTCGCCAACTTCGACTGCCAGTAAGATCAGTCCGGACTTCTACGGGAGCCGGACTTCGCACCTGACTTTGATTGCAGGGGACTCCGCCCGGACTCCTACGGGAGCCGGGCTCCCCCCGCGACTTCAGCTCCAAGAGGACTCCGCCCGAACTCCCATGGGAGCCGGACTTCGCCCATGACTCCAACCTCAAAGAGGACTCCGCCCGGACTCCTACGGGAGCCGGGCTCCATCGCCAACATCGACTACAGAACAGCTTCATCCGGACTCCTATGGGAGTCGGACTCCGCACCTGACTTCAACTACCGGTAAGCTTTGTCCGGACACCTACGGGAGCCGGGCTCCGCACCTTAGTTTGATTGCAGGAGGACTCCGCCCGGACTCCTACGGGAGCCGGGCTCCGTCGCCAAAATCGACTACAGAACAACTCCGCCCAGACTCCTACGGGAGCCGGGCTCCGTCGCCAAAATTGACAATAGAACAACTCCGCCCGGACTCCTATGGGAGCCAGGCTCCGCACCTGACTTCGATTACAGGAGGACTCCGCCCAGACTCCTACGGGAGCCGGGCTCCGTCGCCAACATCGACTACAGAACAACTCCACCCGGACTCCTACGGGAGCCGGGCTCCGTCGCCAACATCGACTACAGAACAACTCCGCCCGGACTCCTACGGGAGTCGGGCTCCGCACCTGACTTTGATTGCAGGAGGACTCCGCCCGGACTCCCATGGGAGTCGGGCTCCGTCGCCAACTTCGACTGCCGGTAAGATCAGTCCGGACTCCTACGGGAGCCGGACTTCGCACCTGACTTTGATTGCAGGGGACTCCGCCCGGACTCCTACGGGAGCCGGGCTCCGCCCGCGACTTCAGCTCCAAGAGGACTCCGCCCGGACTCCCACGGGAGCCAGACTCCGCCCACGACTCCAACCTCAAAGAGGACTCTGCCCGGACTCCCACGGGAGCCAGGCTCCGTCGCCAACTTCGACTGCCGGTAAGATCAGTCCGGACTCCTACGGGAGCCGGACTTCGCACCTGACTTTGATTGCAGGGGACTCCGCCTGGACTCCTACGGGAGCCGAGCTCCGCCTGCGACTTCAGCTCCAAGAGGACTCCGCCCGGACTCCCACGGGAGCCGGACTCCGCCCACGACTCCAACCTCAAAGAGGACTCCGCCCGGACTCCTACGGGAGCCGAGCTCCGTTGCCAACTTCAACTACCGGTAAGCTTCGTCCGGACTCCTACGGGAGCCGGACTCCGCATCTGACTTCAACTACCAGTAAGCTTTATCCGGACTCCTATGGGAGCCGGACTTCGCACCTGACTTTGATTGCAGGGGACTCCGCCCGGACTCCTACGGGAGCCGGGCTCCGCCCGCGACTTCAGCTCCAAAAGGACTCCGCCTGGACTCCCACGGGAGCCGGACTCCGCCCATAACTCCAACCTCAAATAGGACTCCGCCCGGACTCCCACGGGAGTCGGGCTCCGTCGCCAACTTCGACTGTCGGTAAGATCAGTCCGGACTCCTACGGGAGCCGGACTTCGCACCTGACTTTGATTGCAGGGGACTCCGCCCGGACTCCTACGGGAGCCGGGCTCCGCCCGCGACTTCAGCTCCAAGAGGACTCCGCCCAGACTCCCATGGGAGCCGAACTCCACCCATGACTCCAACCTCAAAGAGGACTCCGCCCGGACTCCCTCGGGAGCCGGGCTCCATCGCCAACTTCGACTGCCGGTAAGATCAGTCCGGACTCCTACGGGAGCCGGACTTCGCACCTGACTTTGATTGCAGGGGACTCCGCCCGGACTCCTACGGGAGCCGGGCTCCGCCCGCGACTTCAGCTCCAAGAGGACTCCGCCCGGACTCCCACGGGAGCCAGACTCTGCCCATGACTCCAACCTCAAGGGGGACTCCGCCCGGACTCCCACGGGAGCCGGGCTCCATCATCAGCTCCGACCGCTGTCGAACTTCAACCGACGGATCTGCACTCCCAAGTAGGCCACGATAACAGCCACGATCCTGCTCCACTTCTTAGGACGGATCCTGTGCGGTTCCATCACTCCCCAAGCAGACCACGATAACGGCCATGATCCTGCTCCACTTCTTAGGATGGATCCCGCGCAGCTCCATCACTCCCTGACAAGCCGCAGTAACGGTCACAGCACTGCTCCACTTCCTATGACGGATCCCGCGCAGCTCCATCACTCCCTGATAGGCCGCAGTAACGGTCACAGCACTGCTCCACTTCCTATGATGGATCCCGCGCAGCTCCACTACTCCCTGGCAGGCCACTATAACGGCCATGATCCTGCTCCACTTCCTGCGACGGATGCCGCACGATTCTCCCATCCGCTGGCAAGTCGCGACAACAGACGCCGCTCCACTCCCCGCGGCAGACTCCACGTGGCACGCCCCGGTGATAGCCACGGGTTCACTCCACTACTCTTTGCAGCAAACTCCGCCTGACCCTGGGCAGCCCACTGCCAGACGGTTACAGATGTCGCTATCAGGCTACTGCCCCCTCCGCCTATAAAAGGGGGCTCCAGATACGTTATTCTATGGGCTCTAATTTTTTACCTCAAAACTCTGCTAAATTCTCCGTTCGAGCACTCCATTCTTGTTGAGGTAAAGAACTGACTTGAGCATCGGAGGGTCTTGCCGGAGCAACCCCACCTTCGGTTTAGACTTCCTTTGCAGGTTCCGGCGGTGATCGCGACTCCCTCGACTCCAGGTTCTTCGATGCAAGTGGATTTTCGCACCAACAGAACCTATATGGTCACACACAAAGAGGTTTTTGACTGATCAAATGGTTGAATTATGATTATGAATCGTGATAAGATTTGATTATCAATTTGATTGATGATTGATCCAATATAAAAGTTGCATTAAATAACTCGCTAAAGAGTTAATTAGTTATAGGAGGATTAATAAATAAATGGATTACTAATTGGCTCAATTTGATTGAGCATTGGGACATGCATCAAGTCTAATTAAATTAGATTTAATTTGACTTGATATGGATTTGATTTGATCAAACCAATTAGGTTATGAGATAACCAAATTGTATGGGAGAATGATTCCTAATTGAATTAGGATTTGGATTTGACTTAATTTTTAATTAGACTAGGATCTAAACAAGAATGTTTGAGTTCCTATTTGAACTAGAAATTCTCATTTTCATAGGTGCACCAAATTTTAATTGGATTAGAATTAAACTGAGTTTGACTCAAGCACCAAGAGAGAGTCTAAAAGGATTAGGACTCCTTTTCTAATTAGATGACACCTAATCTAAATAGTTTGAGCTCTAAATTAGATTTGATTTTCTATCTATTTAGGTCTAATCAGTTTTTAATATGATTAGGATTGGTTGAGATTTAAATTGATTTAAATCAGCCACCTAAAAGAGGAGTCTTATGAAGATTAAACACCTCCCTCTCCATGCGCCATAAAAGTCCCATGCCCACTTATGTTTGATGCCATATCCTCTCCTTCCTTTTGTGCATGTAAGAGGTCCATGCCCTCTACTATTTAACATGTAAGAAGGACTCTTAACTTTTTTCTTTCCGTAAAGTATATGGGCGAAAAAATAAGAAGGTGCTGGGCAGCCCCAATTCTAGAGTCCAAAGGAGTTTGGACTCTCACCAAAACTCTATCTCTTTCCTATTTAAACCACTCATCCTATGGGATAGTGTGAAGGCTGATATGGATTAGGTTTGATGCCAAAAGAAGAGGTTTTTGTGCATGAAAAAATCAAGGGAGAGAGAGGGACGACGTGAAGGCCATGGGGGTGAGGTAAGTTGCTCCTATCCCTTCTTTCTTACAACAACCAAAGGTTGGTTGTTAGAACATCTTCTCTCTCATATTTTATCTTTGTTTCGATATAGTTTTTTCTCTCCTCTTTATCCAAGAGTTGGACAAAAATTTCTACATCTCTAGTGTAGAGATTTGATGCATGGGTTATAGGAAGAAAAGAGAAGAAAGAGTTCTTCTCATAATCTCTAGCATAGAGATCATCATCCTCCTACTTCTTCTTCTCTAAGAGTGTCTTGAGAGAAAAAAAAATTTTCAACCATCAAGATGCGATCTCTGTAAGGGAGCTAGCACCTCATTGAGATCAATAAGCTTCTGATCAGATTGAAGTCTTGTGTGGATATCCGTAGAGGTCGAATGCTTGTGCGGCTTCAAGGGACCTTCGAAAGATATCCATGATCATCAGTTCATGGAGAAAATCGACTCATGCCAAGGTATGAAGTTTATTTATTTTTATCTATTTAATTTCTATATCTGAATCCTATCTCATATATGATGATCCTATTTATGATTTTAAGATTTGATCTTATGCATGCTTAGATTAAATTAGATTAAAATCTGAAATTTTTTTTTTAAATTTTACTGCATAATCATTTTAAAAATTTTTACATGCATGAAACTATAAAAATTCAATAGTGATATCAGAGCCATGCCATATGCATGAGATTAAGATTTAGATCTGAAATTTGTAAAGAAAAATTTTACATCTGAAAATTTTTTATGTCGTTCTGACATAAGATTATCCTGGCATAACTTGTTATGCTAAATGATTGTCCTAGAATGATGTTAAAATTTTTAATTAAATAAAATTTTAGATCTAATTTTTTAGCATACATGTGATATATATTTTGTTGTTTAGATCTGAAAAAAATTTTGAGATCTATTTTGATTCGTATATATGATATATGAAAGCATGTTTAGGGCTGAAATTTGTTTCTATGACCTGAACTTATTCATGTATATGATATATGTTTGTATATTTAATCTGAAAATTATTTTGAGATCAAACTTACTTTTTATGCAAAGAATTTAGATCTGAAAATTTAAATTTAAGATCTAAAATTAGTGTTTGTGCATGAGATATTGGTCATGGGTAGATCAAATTAGGTCATATAATTGGATTACATCTAAGATTTCTGATTTGATCATATTGGGTCTAAATCAATTTAGCAAGTTGATCAAACTGAGTCAAGTATTGATTAGGATTAGATCAATGGAGCTTAAGATCATACAATTATTGTTGATCGAATCGATTAACACCCATATGTAGAATCAATTAACCTAAGGACCTATTCGACTCTATGGCTCGAATCTAATTCACCTAAGCTAACCTATTTGGATCAATTGACCAATTGATGTCTAAAGCAAGTAATTGAAAGATAGTTATTTAATTGATTTCTTTGCTGATCTGGTCAATTTGTTGGTGTCTAAAGAAAGTAACAGGAGGACTCCCACCAATCTCCACTTACCTGGCCAATTTGAAAGATTGAGTCTCAAATATGGTTGCTTAGCGGTTTGATTTAGTCCATGCCAATTAGATCAGTCATGTGATGACTGATTAGATGAGACCTAAACTCAAATCTCTCCATAAATATTAAGTCATATGATCTTCCATCATTATAGATGTGCAGGCATGCTACCGGTGTTGATTATTCTCGACTGATCACAGTGGTTCAGTTGCATCGAAAATACGCAACCACTCTATTAATAAAGAGTTGCTCTAGGATAAAGATGGGGTTAGACTCAATAACTGTTAGGTGAGGAACCCAATGATGGCTTTGTACCTACTTATGAATGATGGATCTGACTTAACTAAGGAGTGCGGGCAATAACTGTTAGGTGAGCCCACATGACTTAGAGATCAAGTCGCTGCAACATGCTTAGAGAAGCATTTGGACAAAGAGTTATCCATGCATCGGTATTTGTTCGTATTATCAATAACTGTTAGGTGAGGTGCATGACATTGGTGGGATCGTAGTACCCACTAAAAATTTAGTTGTCATATTAGGATTTTTATTTCTCTACCCGGAGAGTGTGGGAGATCTGATAAAATAAAATAGTGGGAGTCTTTTTACATCTAAAAATTTCTAGAGCAAATCATAAAATAAGTACAAACATCCAATTAGAATTTTTATTCTCTATTGTTTATTGTGTCAGCTTCCAATCCTCTAGCTTGAATTCTAGATATCAACCAATTAACCAAAATCAATTACATAGATTGGCTCACAAACCTAAGAATTATTCTTAAGTTTTAAAAAAATAAGTAATATTCTCTACTAGGTTATCTGATATTAACAATCTGTCCAACCCAAAGTCAACGAACTATACTTGATAAGTGGATGGACAATATCAATAAAGATAGGTGCTATATGTTGAAGTCCATGTTAGATGAACTCCAACATATTCATGAACACATATTCACTACCAATGATACATTGATTCATTTACAAGTATTGTGAGGTGATCAGAGTCACACAGTGCGTATGATGCATGATGGACAGTCAGTCTATGATCGTTATTTAATGATCAAAGATATTAAAGAGCTTAAAAGGCTCGACATAACCATGCACAAGGAATTGCTTGTGGATTTGATCTTACGATCTCTGATTAGTTTATATGGATAGTTTATGGTAAACTACCATATGAATGACCATCTTGACATCTTATCTGAATTGATCAAAGTGTTGATAGAAAAGAAACCTTGAAAGAGTTCAGAGGTAAATACCTGGAGAGCCTAAAAAAATAAAGACATGCCTAGAGTAGGCACATCAAAATTACTTAATATTATCCTTACAATTTCTTCTTCTACCAGTTGAGCTATAGACTCTAGTGATTTTTATAGAGTCTATGAGAAGGTAGAGGGTTGAGGAAGTAACCCTTAATTGACAATAGGGTAAGAGTTGCTATTATAGCCATGGACATCTATCCTTTGTGATTATCGTTTGGATTTAGTTCTTAGAGATGGTCTCTATCATTCATATGGTGATGCATCTGTGAACTTAATTGAGCAAGTAGTAAATGCCATTAGATCTAAGAGATTTAGAGTTGAGATAAAACTTAAGTGTATGTGGGGCCTTAGGCTAAGTCATATAGGAGAAGAAATGATTAACAAACTGAAAAATTATGGACTTTTAGGCTTATTGACTGTTGAGTCATATCTAGTTTGTGTATCATTTTTTTGAGAAAATATGACCAAGCTACTCTTGTAGGATAAAAAGAAAAGGACCATTGAGATACTTATCCTGATACACATTTGATATGTGTAGTCCATGTGATGTGCTACTAAAAGAAGTTGTCTCTGCTTCGTTACTTTTATCGATGATCAGTCATGGTATGGGTAAGTATATGAGATATAAATCTAAAAATTTGAAAGGTTCAAATTATTCAGATATAAAGTAGAGAAGTAAATCAAAAAATTTCTTAAAGTACTTCGATCAAATCGAGGATGCAATACCAAAGAAAAAAATTTCTTGATTATCTTATAAAATAGCATAGTTTCATATTGGACCACTCTTAGTACATCTCAGCTCAATGAGATAATTAAGAAGAGTCATGGGACTATATGAGATATGGCTTGGTCCATGATAAAATTTATTGATTTATTTTATTTTTTTAGAGACATACTTTATTTCTATGAAATTGAATTCTCTCTAAATCTGTTTCTATTACACCATATGAGATATGACATGGTGAGAACTGAATCTTGATTATTTGAAATCCAAGGATGTCCAGTCTGTGTCAAGGATAGTAGGTGGATATGTTAGAGGATAGATCTATAAAGCTCATCCTAAAAGAGTTTGGGATACTATTTTTCTTCTGAAAAGATTACAATATGATTGTAACCCGACATGCTATCTTCTTGAAAATTATTTAACCAAGATGAAGCAGTAGGAGGAAGGTTAAGCTCCAAGAGAATGTCTCTGAAGAGCAGCCAGCTATAAGACCTAAAGACCCTATTCATGATGAGCCAGTATGCATATATTTCTCTTCCACTTCGTACATATAGTAGAATTTCTAATCCTCTCAAAAGGTACTTACGTATACTTAACAGAGGATGTAAAAAAAATTATTTCTCATGAAAGATGGAGAACATAGAGATGATCCCAAAACCTACAATGAGGTGATGTAAGACATCGACTTCAAGAAAAGGATGTGAATTAGCTTTTTTGACTGGATATCTTTTGAAGATTTCTATATGGAATAGCTTATGGATTTCACTTCTTGTGATAGGAGATCACAAAGTCTACAATACTCTTGGAGTTGAAACATTCATTTTGATGATGCGATCAAATATTTGATCAGAAATGAGGAATTATGTATTTTCAAAAGGATCAGTGGGAGTGTCCAATGCTGACATCGATTAAAATATAATTATATATAAAATTCTATATGAAAGACATAATGCAAGCATCCTATATTATAAAGATCTATAGAGATAGATGCAATTGGATGCTTGTATTTTTACAGATAAAGTACTGAGACTAGATGCTGAAAGGGTTCAGCATAGAAATCTCATAGAGGGGTTTGCTACTCTCTCGATCATAGATATGTGCCATATAATATACTTGAACTGATATAGTGAATGTCATGAATAGATATCAATTGTATTCAGGCTAAGAGCGCTAGATTGCTGTGAAAACATCCTTAAGCTCTTAAGAAGAACTAAGGATTTATTCTTAATTTGAAGAAAGATCAAAGCTAGAAGAGGGAGGATACACCAATTTAGATTTTATGTCCGATGTTGATGGTAGAATGTCTACATTATGGGGTGTGTTCTTGTGTCGATATCTTGAAAGGATTCCAAATAATAGGTCGATGAAAGCTGAGTACACTATAGATGTGTAGGATGCATTTGGTTCTAATGTTAGTTGCAGAACTAGATGTCATACCATCAGATGTCATGATACTATACTACAAAGACAATGGCACCATAGTCCTTACTAAAGAGTCTAGGTCTTATCAGATATTCAAGTACATAGAGCAGCAGAACATGCGACTACCTCAAGTAAAAATACATAAAGGTGCAGAGAGCAAACTCCACATGAGATGTAGATAATCCATTTGTAGATAACCCACTGATAAGTCACTTAGCTAGCCAAAGATTAAAGCCTGTCTTGTGAAGATGGAGCTTGGTACATGGCAGATTGACTTTAGTACAAGTAGAAGATTGTTGGATGTATGCCCTAGAAGTCAATCTTGGCTGACGCTTATTATATTTTGAGGATATGATTTTATACTTAATGGGTATTTATATTTTCATTCATGTTATGTGTGTATGAATCATCTAAGGGATTAACAAGATTATGACACATTCTTAAAAAGTTAAAAATTTGAGACATATGTCATTGATGGTTAATTCTTAAATTGCTCCTGGTCATAGGATCATCATGGGGATGGTGATTGATCCGGATAGACCAGTGCACAGATTGCTTCCTCCGAACAGATGAGTCTTAAGTCAGCAGTATAGTGACATTGGAACGCGAGTGCAGGTGGTTGTTAGAGAACAACTGTTGGGTTCCGATGGCACAGCGGAAGGGTTAGATGTTTAAAATTTTCATTCAAAACACCCAATGCACCGGAAGCCCTCATGCCCAGAAACTCTTGACTATAATAATCAAAGCATAATAAATATAAATTAGGATAAGAAGAATACCTGTAGTGCTAATCTTAATTTTCACAAGGCATCCAAGTATCCGCCCTCCAATGGTGATCCTCATGAAAATTGAACCAAAGACAGTGCTCCTTCTTCACCTTGCTTCAAGAGTTCTAGCCCCTAGAACTCAACTAGCCTCGTACCGATCAAGTTTCTTCAAAAACCTGACCTCACCCTCTTAGAACCTCCTCTGAACTTTTAATTCTCCTTCTTTAGGATCCTTACAATCCTTGTAAGGACCAGATAAGGCTTTGTCTTAAATCCCAAAGCCTTGTCCTAAAACTAAGATAGGTTGTAAGAAAGAAAGGAGAGCAACAGGAGAGAAATTGGAAACCCCTCTTCGATTAATCGGATACCCAGCACCCTAACCTATTTATAGCCACCAGAGGGATGCCAAAAGAGAGGGATATACCTTATCCAAAAGGCATATCTGATCTGATTATCAGAGATAAGAGTTCCTTAAAGCAGAAGGACTCTTATCCATGATACATCGATCAGCACCCTGGTCTGCCTGCGTGCAACCAAAGAAGGGATGTTTTCACATCCTGTCTCAAATCAGAAAAATCCTCAAAAATCCATGTCGATTGAAGATTCAATCTAAATTCTAAAAAAATAAAAATAGTGATAAAATTCTCACGAAAGGATGCTATCCTCACACCTCTTCATGTAAGTGCTGATCACCATGTGTGCAAGCATCAGGACCAACTTATGGCATCCGTTTGACATCTAGATAAGTCTGGAAAAATTCTAAAAAATTTATCAAACATAGTTTATCAAATGTAAAACATTATCACCAAAAATCATTCTAATCTAAAAGCATTTAATAGGGAGAAGGACTCTCCAAATCATGGAGAGATGCGACGCTTCTGCGCACGCACACGAGACATCCTTCTTTTTCTAATTTTTTCTCTTCCTCAAAAATTCTAAAAAAAATATATCTCATACTTTAAGATATATACCAGAGGATGGAAGGTGATGTGGGCTATCACACATATTTTAATCCCATTAAAAATAATATTTTTTCTTCTACCCATGCCAATATTTGTACGCAGAACCTGTTTTACACCAAGAGTCCACCACAACTTGGACTCTTTATAATTGGTGTTAACATGGGATGTCGTGCCCTAATTTGGATTGCTTTCAGGTGATATGACCTGACCCAAATGTTTACCAAATTGGGCTAGCTAATTAGCAAGAGATGGGACCAAATTGATCTCCAAAGGAGCAAGGGTTTTCACACGTGCTAGCATGCTTACCAGAACCCTGATTGAATCCAAAATTTCAATCAATCTTTTTCAAAAGGGTTCTTGGCCAATTTCTATATGTGTGTGACCCATTGGGTTCCACATCTAGCCAGTAGTAGGTCCGAGTATAAGTTGATCAAATTTGATTAAATTTCAATCTAATCGATTTTGATCCAATCGAGCTAACCCGAGTTCAATAATTAGAATCATTTCTAATTGGCAATCGAATTAAACTCTTTAATTTGGTCAAAAATCTATAAGTCAAGATTGACATCTAGCAATGTATCATGACTACTCAGAAGATATAAAATTTGATAAAAATACTAAATCTATCCTTCAGTGGTAAATTACCGTGCAATTCAATCCTTCGATCATCCTTGCACCCTGAATATGTTCATGAGTATAGAATCATCTCAAACTCAAACACATATTCATATCGATTCTCAATTAACCAATAATAACTTCAATGAAGAAGCATTAAAAACTCTTTCTAATCTCCTTCCTATTTTTGGTCAAAAGACTTTTCTGAGTCATCTAGGATTGAGAATACACAGGATGCGATCTCCTCTTACTAGGAGTGATCGATTTTATATTGACCTACTCACAACCTTCATACACACTCCACCATATTCAGAATACTCCGTACATGTCTTAATGCTATGTCTGGGTATGAACCAAAATATGGGTTCATGTGCACAAGATTTCATGATAGTTTCAAGTCTAAGGATCACTTGCACAACTCCCACTTAGAGAACCATCTTTGACATGCAAATAAAAATTCCATTAGATGTTCTCTTTCATCGAGTCAAATCAGTAGACTCATTTTTCAAATGAGCACCCACATCCTTATATTAGTGTTTCACACAAGTGGCTAGTGAGATCTGCCATCCTCTCCATTAAGCATATATAGGATGTGCCAGTCTATCTGGAACATTGATCCCCGACTCAATGCTCCTACGACCAGGAATATTTAAGATTAGGATTTTAGGTCTCACTAGCATGACCCATTTATGTCTCTTAAAACCATTATCCTAATCTTTGGGGTTCATCATAATCTTAGACATATTAAGATGCAGCTAATATGATGAATCAATGCCTCAAATAATAAATATCATTTCATGAGTTGAAAAATTTTAAAGAAAGTCCCATCGCAACACACTTACGATTGACTTATAGGACACTCTTCTTTCAACAACTAGCACAGAGCGTGATCAACATGAGAAGTCACATAGATGTCTGCTCACTCGTTAGTGACTTTTTCGATGCTGTAGTTGTATGACTGATCTTTTGACCTGCAATGCTACAGCTACTCGCAATGAGGCTACTGGAGTTTGACTGACACATAAACATGGATCTTAATGAGTCCTTATAGTGGATGTTGGCGATAATTGGTCTACTGTAGGAGTAAGGTGTACACCTAGATGGGATCTATTGATCCTAGCAGAAGGAAGTAGTCCTATAAAATTTAAGAAGCTGAGTCTTTAAGTCTATGGTCATAGCAGTGTGATTAATGAAAAAATTTTTTTATGAGAATCACATATGGACTCGAGCTGATTGAATCTATTATATAATCGATGATGAGATTTGATGATTCATCCATGATCTACCATCTGATCAAGACTCATGATAGAGGAACTGTATCATACGTTAACTACACCTAGAGGTTCATCACCTTTTATTCTGCTGGATTGCCACTACACACTGCTAGGTGTCACTGATAGATTGTGAGATCCACGAGCATCATCTTGATGATCGATAATCCTTGATGGGCATAATTGAAATGGTTCCAACCCATTAAAAAGAGTTTCAATGATATTGTGATAGAAATCATAATATATCTCACTACCAGATAGAATAAAACTTATATGGTCATACATAGAGACTTTTGACTGATCAGATGGTTGAATTATGATTATGAATTGTGATAGAATTTGATTATCAATTTGATTGATGATTGATCCAATGCAAAAGTTGCATTAAGTAACTCGCTAAAGAGTTAGTGAGTTATAGGAGGATTAATAAGTAATTGGATTATTAATTGGCTCAATTTAATTGAGCATTAGGACTTGTATCAAGTCTAATTAAATTAGATTTAATTTGACTTGATATGGGTTTGAATTGATCAAACCTAATTAGGTTATGAGATAACCAAATTGCATGGGAGAATGATTCCTAATTGAATTAGAATTTGTATTTGACTTAATTTTTAATTAGACTAAGATCTAAATAAGAATATTTGAGTTCCTATTTGGACTAAAAATTCTCATTTTTCATAGATGCACCAAATCTTAATTGGATTAGGATTAAATTGAGTTTGACTCAAGCACCAAGAGAGAGTCCAAAAGGATTAGGACTCCTCTAATTAGGTGACACCTAATCTAAATAGTTTGAGCTCTAAATCAAATTTAATTTTTTATCTATTTGGATCTAATCAGTTTCTAATATGAATAAGATTGGTTGGGATTTAAATTGATTTAAATTAGCCACCTAAAAGAGAAGTCCCATGAAGATTAAACACCTCCCTCTCCATGCGCCATAAAAGTCCCACGCCCACTTATGTTTGATGCCATATCCTCTCCTTCCTTTTGTGCGTGTAAGAGGTCCATGCCCTCTCCTATTTAACATGTAAGAAGGACTCTTAACTTCCTTCTTTCCATGAGGTATATGGGCAGAAAAATAAGAAGGTGGTGGGCAGCCACAATTCTAGAGTCCAAAGGAATTTGGACTCTCACCAAAATTCTATCGCTTCCCTATTTAAACCATGCATCCTATGGGATGGTGTGAAGGCTGATATGGATCAAGTTTGACACCAAAAGAAGAGGTTTTTGTGCATGAGAAAATCAAGGGAGAGAGAGGGACGACGTGAAGGCCACGGGCGTGAGGTAAGTTGCTCCTATCCCTTCTTTCTTACAACAATCAAAAGTTGGTTGTTAGAACATCTTCTCTCCCATATTTTATCCTTATTTGGACATGAATTTTTCTCTCCTATTTATCCAAAAGTTGGACAAAAATTCTTACATTTCTAGTATAGAGATTTGGTGCATTGGTTATAGAAAAAAAAGAGAAGAAAGGGTTCTTCTTATGATCTGTAACGTAGAGATCATCATCCTCCTACTTCTTCTTCTTCTTTAAGAGTGTCTTGAGAGAAAAGAAGATTTTCAACTATCAAGATGCAATCTCTGCAAGGGAGCTGGTACCTCCCGTGAGATCAACAAACTTCTGATCAGATCAAAGTCTCGTGTAGATTTTCATAGAGGTCGAACGCTTGTGCGGCTTCAAAGGACCTTCAGAAGACATCCATGATCATCAGTTCGTGATAAAGATCGACTCATTCCAAGATATAAAGTTTATTTATTTTTTTTATTTAATTTCTGTATCTGAATCCTATCTCACATATGATGATTCTGTTTATGGTTTTAAGATTTGATCTTATGCATGCTTAGATTAAATTAGTTTAAAATCTGAATTCTTTTTTTAAATTCTGCTGCATACTCATTTTGAAAATCCTTGCATGCATAAAACCATTAAAATCTAACAGTTATCTGACAGATCTATCATCAGGAATACATCTTCCTAAATAGAACTCAAATGTTATGATGAAGTCTGTAGAGTTACTTCCAAAATGATAAAGAAGGATTTATCATGTGGTTCTCAAATCCTGCTTGTGACCAAATGATATAATTGTTACAAGAACGATAATTATATCAAGTGTAGGTCATTGTGTACAATATTGGTTGGTTGTCCTCTTAACTAAGGCATGCGGTGACATAGGTATGGCATACAGATGAAATATAGGAGTACTTTTCACTAAATGTGACCACTTTCGAAGCACTCTGCTGACAAGGGTTACTTTAATGGGATATGAGTATATGTGTTCTTCTGACCTGAGGCTGCCTCGGTGACTTACAAACAACTCACTATACTTTAATGTCGGACTATCTAAATTTTTAATTCGGTAACGGAAGGTTTGTAGATACAGTCAAGTACTTGTGAAGTCTGAGTGCGAGTCAAGATGAGATTGACCGCTTCAAGTAAACTTAGAGATGATGCATCATTATATTTCAATTCAGTAAAATTTTGACTAAAGTAGTTCTAGTGAGGAGTCACAAGATTTTTGAGGTTGAGATCCAATACGGACCACTCTTCCTGGATTGACAGTTTAACCTTAAGTTGTCCTTGAGCATCGAAAGTCAAAAGGATGAATTATACAGTAACTATATCCACATGGGCTCTAAAGTGTTACTGGACATCCATTTAGCCTATTCAGACATCGAAAACTATTGCTAGATGGTAACATCGATTGGTACAAAAATTATTCTTGTGCTATCGGTTTAGGTTCAAACCTATGGGATAACATACGTAGAAGTACCGTCTAATCAAATAGCTGATCGATGATTATGAATCATTGAAGGATTAATTATCAATGTGATTGATAATTAATCCTATACAAGGGTCACAATAAATTATTTACTAATAGTTAGTAAATTAGAAGAATAATTAATTAATAATTTGATTATTATTGGCTCAATTTGATTGAGCAATGGAGATTGGATCAAATCTAATTGAATTGGATTCAGTTAGATTTACTTTGGATTGATGGATGTAGCCCTATTAGATAACAGAACTTGTTCCAATTGATTTTAGGAATGTAAATCAAATTTTGAGTTGAATAAGATTCAATTTAATTTGATATAGGATTTGATTGAATCAAATCCTATTGAACAATAGGCTTGATTGGATCAAGCTCTATTGACTAAAAAATGCTTCCCACAGATAGGTTCTTAATCTAACTAATTCTCTAATTGGATTAGAGCCTAATTAATTTTATAATTAGATTAGGACCTAATTAGTTAGTTTGTTATAACTAATTTCTAAGTTAGATAGGATTGGGTTTAAGAATTAGTTAGAGTTTGACTAAGATTCATGAATCCTATTTGGAATAGAGCTGAACCAATTCCTAAACCCATCTATTTAAGATCTCTCCATACCTAAACTCCTCTTGACCATGAGTATTCATGCCCCACACAAGGTCCCACATCCTCTCCTCTCTTCCATGTAAAAAAGAAGCCGTCTCCTCTTCTTTAGGTCACCAAAAAGAAAGGAGAGGCATCCAAGAGTTGGATTCCCCATATCCTATACGTCTAAGCTTCCTTCCCAACCCCTTTTGAAGAAATTTTGTGAGGCTTTTGCTGTTGGTTCTTAGGCATCAAAGAGGGCTTATCTTGGTTTTACAGTAAAAAATTGGAGAAAAAAGGTTCTTCCCAACGAGAGAAAGAGAAGGAAGAAGAAGGGTCTTCTTTCTCGTGCGCAGCCTAGGAGAAGGAGTTCTTCTTTCAAAATTTTTTTATTTTTTTTTAGAATTAAAATTAGATTAAATTTAATTTTTAATATAAAAATTTAAAGAAAAAATATTAAAAAAATTTGGTTGGATGTTTGGGGCTTCCTAGAGTTCTAGATCAAGGAGAAAAAGGAAAAAGAAGAGAGAAGAACGATTCTTCTCTTGGGTCTCTCATTTGGGTTCTTCTAGAGCTTAGAATTTTATATGATTTTTAGCATGAGAAATTAGATTAGATCTAATTTTTATCATAAAAACTTAAAGAAAAAAAAAATTTTTAAAGGTGTGAAAAAAAGAGAGAGGTTCTTTCTTATACATGGGAGAATTGAGAAGAAATGGTTCTTCTCTTAATCTCTATCGTAGAGATCTGATGCAAGAATTCAGGAAAAAAATGAGAGAGTCTCCTTGTTCTTCATCTTCTTCATGTTTCTCTTAGATCAGCTAAAGCATGATGTTTTCGTGAGTTAGCACTCCCAAAGAGATCGATCAGCATAAGGGCTTCGTGTAGATACTTGAAGAGGTCGGACACGTGTACAGCTATCGAGCATCATGAAGAACCAACTATATAGATTTCAGATGTGATGATCTACTATCCATGCTCAGGTATGGAGTTTTAAACTTAATTCATATTTAGATATGATCTAAATATAATTTAGATATGATCTGATTTGATATAGATGTGATCTATGTTTGCTAAATTTTAGATTTCAGATTTACATATATGCATATTAGTTCATGTCATAGTTTCTGTATGGTAGTTTTAGATTTGATCTATGCATGTATTGTAGATTAAATTATTTAATCTATACATATTTTTTTGTAAAATTTTTAAAAATGCATGCATAAAACCACCATGCTTTCCTTCAAATAGTATGAGAGTGAAGGTTTGTTATGATATGAACATATATGCATGTAGAGCTGACATCTAGATTTAATAATGCATGAGATATATTATGATCTAATTTTAGATATGATCTAATGTAAAAATTTGATCTGATATAATTTAGATTAGATCTAAATTTTTGCATATATGATATGTGAGTAGATTAGATGATTGATTAATAAGTACTTAGATTGCGTTGATCACCAGGCCATCCGATCATAGAAGCAAAAAGGGTTTAAAGACCCTCTCTTCCTATTTGATAGGGTGCTCTTATGACGTGTAGGGGTGCCATGTGATTTAATCCCATAAAGAAGAATGCAAAAGAAAGAATTTATTTTTCTGTAAAATCCTAGATGTTGAAATCCTAGAATTTGTTATATGTGATACAAAACTTGAATTGTATAAAAAGTAGAACATCTAATCTATATGATTAAAATTATTTTAATCATAAAAATAAAATTTAAAATTATAAAATATTTAAATATGATATAAAAGTTCGTTATGATTGATTTTATTTTAACTTATGCTAGAATTTTCATATCTGAAACTATATAATACCTGTTGGTATGCCAACTGGGTCGACCCAATCCTCTAATTTAATTGGCTCAGTGTTGACTGATCCGACCTAGTTATCTCAAACCGAATAGTAATGGTTACTGTTCATGATCAGTTAGTCGATCAAGTATTAGACTTAGTCGATCCACTGAAGTGAGCCGACTCAGTTCAGGGATGAGCCGACCTAGTTTTCAGAACAAAAATTTTTGCATAAAATGATGTAAAATTATTTTATAAAATTAAAATAGTTTCAATTAATAATCTTAACCCATGTTAATGCTATACTTAATTAAGTATTAAGAAATATATTTTAGATCTAAAATTGTGATTAAAGATCTAATGACATTGTATAAAATATGATGCATGGATTAGCTCAAATCAGGTCCTTTTAATTAGGTTAGATCTAAGATTAAATTAAAAACTTAATGGACTAAAAGAGTAGTTGATCAAATCTAACCAATAGTTGATTTAGATTAGGTCAAAGATATCCTAGATCAAATATAATAGTTATAGTTGGTCGAGTCCATATCTTTAATTAAACCAAATGGACCTTGATTGAGGCTCAATGGTTGAGCCTAAGTCATTGGGTTGATTAAATCACTAAGTGACTCGAGTTGACCCATGTCGTTAAAGTTAATCAATATAATTGATTTAGGTGCCCTAGACCAACTTGTCTCTAGTATTTCTCATAACTTGATAAAGTCAGTGGGAGGATTTACGACTTACTGATTGGACCAACTAGTCTCTAGTATTTTTCATGACTTGATGAAGTCAGTGAAAAGTTTTATGACTTGCAGGTTGACTGATTACTTATAAAATATATTAACCAAATCTTCTAAATTATTGGGTCCATAAAATGAGCTAGTTATGAGGATAACTAGATCATAGCCTCCCATTAAGGTGCACGATAATGTGTTCAATATTCTAAATAGGCATTGGAGGTGCCACACACCTGATGTTTATTGGATATTGAAATTATCATTCATCATATGACCATCTTGTTATGTCCTTCAGATCAATGGTCAGGTTGGCCGAGCCACACTCAGGTCTAGACATTTGTTTGCTAGATGTACTTGATATAGTCATGTTAATAGTTGGACCTAACCAGATTTTCACGAGAGGTGTCACACACCTGCTGAAGAGATATCTGGGATAAAATCTGATTATTAAAAATTATTTGAAGAAATAATTGGTTATGAACCTATCCATGGATGCACTAAGGTTGGTCGAGCTATATTCAGGTCTAAATGCAGTCTGTGTGGATTCTAGTACCCACTAAGTTATTAAAGTAATTCTACGAATTGAAGGTAGAGGCTACCAATTCGTATAAAATAGTAAGAGAACCTTTAAACTAA
Organism: Elaeis guineensis; assembly: GCF_000442705.2. Classification (NCBI taxonomy): domain Eukaryota; kingdom Viridiplantae; phylum Streptophyta; class Magnoliopsida; order Arecales; family Arecaceae; genus Elaeis; species Elaeis guineensis. The sequence goes on from NC_025997.2 coordinate 56,979,023, forward strand.
AGTCCAAGTCTTTAGGCTTAAAATAGTTCATATACTAATAGGTCAATTGTTCTCTTTTCAGAAACGGCTAGAATATTATCGTTCTATTCACTGTTAGACAGTGACAATATTATCGAACCTAATTTCAATAGCCAGTATCAGAAGTTGAGTATAGTTTTTAAGCAAATTGATCAAAAAGTCTCAGGCTAATCCGAACATACTTAAAAGAGAAATCAGCAAATGGTTGCTGGTCAAAATAATTATATGATAACTTCTTGAAGTTTCTCTATTGATAATACTACTACCTGAGTATAGGATATCGACAGTACAAGTCATGTTTATAAATAGTTGCAAAAGACTTTAGGATAGTAGAAGGTTCGAAAATGATGAGGACTCCTGAATGTAAAAGATGAAAGTCTGTTCCAGTCTTAACATTAGGAATCATCGAGCTTGTTTTCAATCCTGAAGATATCATTTTAAGTGATTGTCACTTTTATCCAATCTTATTGATGGTGTCAATAAGAATGATTATTATGATATCATTGTGAATGATACTGCAAAAATAAGTGGATAATTAAAAATGACATAAACTCAGTACCATATCCTATTAGTGTAAAGTACATGTCTAACTAGCATCCTATATTAGATAATGTCACTGAAGCCTGCCTTTGATATAATTGACTTGGTCACCTTTTATTGAAAAGGATGAATGAGCCAGTGATGTTCTAAGTTTGAAACATACTGATGTATTTGCACTCATGAACATAAATGCCAGAAGAGAGCTTACTACTTCAGTAAAATCTTTGACGACCTATCTTGGCATGGGTGCATCTTGCTTATGAAGCACAAGTCTGAATTGATTGAAATATTTAAACGATTCCATAATGAGGTAGAAAAACAAACTACAATGAGTATTAGAACTCATCGGTTAGACTGATGAAGTAAATATCTTTATGGTAAGTTTTTGACATATCTTGAAGAAAATTAGATTCTCTCACAATGGACCTCTCTTGGGATACCACTGTTTAAAAGGATGTCTGAAAGGAGGAATCGAACTTTGTTAGATATGGATCGGTCTACTATGGGGTTTGCTGGTCTGTCTAAGATTATATTTTAGAGACTACTTAATACATACTCGAGAATGTTCTGAGCAAATCGATTATCAAAACTCCAAATGAGATATGGACTTGGATAATTCGATATTGTCTTACCATAGTATTTAGAGTGTCGAACTTATGTGAAATATTTACAAATAGACTAGCTTGGATCTTGATCTAATAAATATTGTAGTAGGTATATTTCTTCTATCTTTCTGAGGGACATGAGATGTTCATGAGTCTTAAGGCATTATTTTTGGAAAAGAAGTTCCTTAATGAAGGAACTGTTGTCGTTAAGAGCAAGCTTGTATTGGAATTCAGGGTTTGATGCATGCATATGTATTTCAAAAATTTTATTTTCTAAACACCATAGTAGAGAATAAGATTAAAACATTTTTAATCTGAATTATGCATACATGAAAACATAAAATCACATGGATGTATCTCATATACTAAAATTGATATATACTGAAAATCAGATTGTGATCAAATCACATACCTGTTTCGTAATTCTTTTCTTTAAATCTGGATCTGAAAGAGAAGAGGTTCTCTCTTAGCCATACAAATATTCGATCTCTATGAGTATCTACTCGAGATCAGTCTGGAACAGCCTTCTTTAATCTGAATTTTTATTTTTCAAAATTCAGCCTGCTGAATCTGAACGAAGTCTGGATCGCGATCAACACTTGATCTTTCTCCTTGATCTTCTTCTTCTCCTCTTCTCTAGAGTTTTTTCTTGCTTTATACTACTACAAAATATTAGCAACCAGCAAATTATGGGATGCCCAACACCTTGGGCATGGAACTCCATGGGACTCGCATCCCAAGGGATGGGTGTGTAAAACACCCAAGAGAAGAGAAAGGGAGAGGAAGAGAGGGCATGGGGAGAGCCTTTGGATGTAAGAAGCTACTGGTTTGGATACTCTAGGAATCTTAGGAGAGGTTCCTTTAAATAGGTACAAGGATTGAATCTTATTCAATCTCATAATACAAGTCCTACTTACATTGAATTTTCTATTAACTTAAGTTATCCAACTTACTTTAGGAGACCCTTTAGGCACCAACAATTGAAGCCTTTGCACTCATAACTAGACACCCCAAAATACATTCAACAGATGTCCTATAAGAGAACTAAAAGTTCTCTAATCAATAGACATGCCCAACTTGATCAAATCAAGGTGGGGCCCAAAAATAACTATCAAGAAAATTAATTAGGGACTTGCATCCTTAATTAATATGATCCATAATCTTAGACACCCAACAATTGAAGTCTCATGAATCTTATTCATGTAGGTTATTAGCAGGTAATTAAGTTAGAATTATCTTATCAAATAAGTAATTCCAATTGAAAGAGGAATTGGATCCAACCATATGCTAGCAAGGTTATCATGAACCCAATAGATTTCTCTAAATCCAATTGATACTTCATAAGCTCAATTACTTATCCCAGACCTAATTTCTTTGTTGTGTGACCCCATAAGTTTAATTCTATCTAGTAGTGAGATATACAATGATCTCTATCATTGTATCATTGAAATTGTTTTCAATGGGTTGGAACAATTCCACTCTAACTTAACAAAGATTATCGATTCAGAACAATCTTAGTGAGCTCTCACAATCCACCAGTGACACCTAGCAGTCTGTAGTGGCAATCTAGTAGAACTGAAATGAACCTCTAGATGTAGTTAACGTATGATTCAGTCCCTTTATCGTGAGTTTTGACTAGATGACAGATCATGGATAAATCGTCAAACCTCAACATCAGTCATACGATAGATTCTATTAGCTCAAGTCCAGTTGTGACTTTTATGAAAACTCTTTTCCATCAATCACACTACTATGGCCATAGATTCTTGAACTTAACCTTTCAAATCCTATAAGACTACTCAAATCTATCAAGATCGATAGATCCTATCTTGATGCGCACCCCACTCCTATAGTGGATCAATTATCACTAACATCCACTACAAAGGCTCATTGAGATCCATGTTTATGTGTCAGTCAAACTTCAGCAATCTTACTGCGAGTAGCAGTACTATCTCAAGTTAAAGGATCAGTCACACAACTACAGCATCGAGACAATAACTGATGATTGAATAGAAATCCAAATGATCTCTTGTATAGTCACGCTCAGTACTAGTTGTTCTCCAACAACCACTCGCACTCGTCATCCTGTGTCTCTACACAGTAGATCAGAGATTCATTTATCCTGAAGAAAGTGAGTTGTATGCCAATCTATCTGGATCTATCAGCATCCTCATAATGATCTTATGATCGAGAGTATTTAGAAATTATATACATATCTCTAATTCTCAACACCTTAAGAATATGTATCGAAACTAATTCCATGGATGATTCAAGGATACATCACACGAATGAAAAAGAAATTATCCTTTTATTGATCATATAAATATGTTAAGTATAAAATTATATCTTAGATTTATTACAATGTGTCAGCCATATTGGCTTCTAGGACATACATCTAACAATCTTCCACTTGGACTAAAGTCAATTGGCTACAAATCTAAATCACATCTTCTCAAGGTGGACTTTCATTTTTGGTTGGCTCAACTGCTTAGTCAGCGAATCTACTACATTGTCCGTGGAGTCTACTCTTCGCACCTCGATATGAGGTAGTCGCATATACCGCTGTTCTATGTGCTTGGACTTCTGGTGAGACCTTTGGCTCCTTAGAAGGGCTATGGTTCCATTATCTTTGTAGTATTGTGTCATAGCATGACATCCAATTCTACAACTATCATTAGAGTCAAAATTCGTCTCACACATCTACAGCACATTCAACCTTCATTGATCGATTATTCAGAACCCTTCAATGTATCGAACAAGAATATACCCTCGAATCACAACTCAGAATCACCTCCAAAGATCAAGAACAAATTTTTAGTTCTTCTTAAGTACTTAAGAATGTTCTTCACAGCTATCCAGTGCTTCTCATCTGGATTCGACTGATACCTGCTCGTGACACTCACAGCAAGGGCAACATCAGGTCAAGTACATAGCATGGCGTACATAAGGCTCCTAATCGTCGAAGCATAAGAAATCCTACTCATGTGCTACACCTCCTCAAATATGGTCGGATACATCATCTTGGAGAGACTAATACCATGCCTAAGAGGTAAAAGTCCTCTCTCGAAATTTTTCATGCTGAACCTCTTCAGCACCTTCTTTATGTACAGTTTTTGTGACAGGCCAAGCATCCATTTAGGTCTATCCCTATAACCTTTATTCTAAGAATATAGGATACTTTTCCTAGATCTTTCATGGAGAATTTCTTAGACAACCATCTTTTGACCATAGTCAGCATGGGAATGTCATTCCCAATAAGAAGAATATCATCCACATACAATACAAGAAAGGTGATCGCACTCCCACTGATCCTCTTATATACACAAGGTTTCTCTTCATTTTTTATGAAATCAAACGATTTGATTGTGGGGAAAATTCAGTACAGGGGTAAAATGGTAATTTTTAATTTTTTTCAAAATTATGATTTTACAATGAAAAAATATTAATTAATCTAATTAATTAATATGAATTTATCCTACACTAGGATCTAAATATGATATATAGCATGCATTCATTTAAATTTGAAATTCAAATTCGAATAGTAAACACTTTACTGTAATATGTTCAAAACATAATACCTTTATGCGGGTAGTAGATCGCCGCAATCTGATCACCGTCGGAAGAGTCTGTTCATCGTGATGCAGCCACACAGCGTGTCTGACCTCTATGGATCATCCACATGAAGCTTTCAGTCTGATCGACTCCTCACGAGTGCTAGCTCATTGTAGAGCCCTTTTGACGGTGGATGCTGATCGAACTCCTTCGATCGATGTCTGTCGATTCTTTGAATATTCTGGATCATCAACAGACATGCTTGAGAGAATGTTGAAGATCTTCCTAAGATTTTGTGGGCTCACGATACTCGTAGCTCACTTTCTCACTTCCCGAACCCCAGGTTAAAACTCTAGGGAATTCACCAGAAACCTTACACCCACTTTTCTTTCTTTTCTTTCTTTTTCTCTTGAAAGGATATAGACTTTCTTCTCATGCACAAGACTTCTCACGCCCCAGAATTTTTCTCCAAAAATCTTCTTCTTGCACGCCCCACTCTTCTCCTCCTTTTTATAACAACGTCAAACATCTTATCCAAAAGAAAGGATAAAGATGAGTAATTGCACATTTGAATTCAAATCAAATTTTGAATTCAAATGGATACCAACTCATCCCTTATCCACTAAAGGCATGAGGCATGGCTAAAATTGTGCATGGAGTGATTTCATGAGAAACCTTTTCTCATGTAATAAATAGGGCATAAAAAAAGGGATAAGGTGCAAAGATTGATTGCCCATTCAAATTCAAACTTTATTTTGAATTTGAATGGCCAACCAATCATCCTTATCCATCTATTTGGCACATTAAAGTGAGGCATGAAGAAGGCTTGGCATGAGAAAAAAATTCATTAGAAGTTCCTTCTCATGAATCCAAATGGGTGCAATGAAAGTGGGTGACGCATGGAGATTGGGTCAAGGTGGTTTAATTATTTAAACCAACCTAATTGAACCAAATAAGTTAGGTCCAATTAGACTAATTTAAACCCAACTTAATTAGGCTTAATTAGGCTCAATAAAATTTTAATCAAATCAAGAATTGACTAAGCCCAACCCCTGATCAAAACAGGGACCAAACCATCTCGACGATTAGGTCAACTCTTAACCTAATCGGGTCAAACCCAACTGAATCCAATTCAATTGGACTTGATCCAAAAATAATTATTCAATCAAATTGAGTTAATTAGTGATCAAATTATTAATTAAACCTCTCATAAATATTGAGTCCAAATTCGATGGGCAATCGGGCATCAGAATTCATCGATATGTAACCCTGATCGAAAAGTCCCAACCAGTGGGACTCTTGACCCCAGTACCCATAATGTGTGGAACTCGTGATCAGAGAATCTTGATTCTTGATCATCGAGTCCCAAACATGTAGGATTCTACATCAGCCATCAGATCAGATAGGAACCTCTAATGTGTGTGACCCCGCAGGTTTGAACCTAAGCCGGTAGCACAGGAACCAATTCCTATACTAATCGAAGTGACCATCTAGCAATGGCACCCGATGTTCCGATAGGTCGAAAAGTCGCAATCACAACACTCAGAACCTACATGAATATGGTTACTGTATAATTCATCCTTTTGACCCCTATATTTAGGACGACTCAGGGTTAAACTGTCAACCCTGATCAGATCATCCGAATCATGTTCAACTCAAACAGTCCTGTGACTCCTCACAAGGACTACCCTAGCCAAAGTTTTGCTAAATTGAAACACGACTGTACACAGCTCCTAAACTGGAGTGGTCAATCCCATCTTGACACACACACCGATAAGTCAAGTACTTGACTACACCCAGCAGCCTTCCGTCACTGAATTAAAAATTCAGGTAGTCCAGTGCTTAAGTACAGTGAGTTGCTTGCAAGTCACCGTGGCGGTCTCAGGTCAGAGGGATATTTATATCCATATTCCATCGGAGCAAATCTTAACAGCAGAAATAGCTCCGGAGTCGATCACGTTTAGTGCAAATGTATCCTTACATCTCACCTGTATGCCATACCAGTGTCTCCACACTCATTGGATAAGAGGACAACCAACCTATATGTCACACAACGACCTATGCTTGACAAATATTATCATCCATGGTAACAACGTATCATTTGGTCGCGAATAGATTTAAGGACTAAACGATAAATCCTCCTTTGTCGAGTCTAAATAGTCCTAAGGACTTTACCACAACATAGGAGTTCATTAGAAGATGAAATATTTATGATGAAAAATACCAAAATAATTTTTATTAATTCATAATTTATGTATAAATACAAAAATAAGCACAACCGTCAACAGACTGATGATTGGCTTTGGGATACTATTCCCAACAATCTTCCACTTGGCCTAAAGCCAATCGGTGCAGTATCTAATACCCATCTTCGACTTGTAGTTGTCGAACTCCTTCACCGCAATGGCTTTAGTGAATGGGTCAGTCCGATTCTCTTTTCTGTCGATCTTCTGAAGATCGACATCACCTCGATCCATAATTTTTCAGATGAGATGGTAGCGGTGCAGAATATGCTTCGTCCGCTGGTGTGCCTTTGGTTCCTTCGCCTGAGCAATGGCTCCAGAGCTGTCACAGTAGAGCAGAACTGGACCAACAAGGGAGGGTGCTACTCCGAGCTCGGTGATGAATTTCCTCAGCCACACCGCTTCTTTGGCAGTATCTGATGCAGCAACATACTCCACCTCGCAAACTGAATCAGCCACTGTGTGCTGCTTGGAACTTTTCCAATAGATAGCCCCACCATTAAGGATAAAAATTAATCCTGACACACTTTTACTGTCATCATGATCAGACTAGAAACTAGAGTCTGTAAACCCTATAAGTCTCAAGTTTGATTCATCATAAACAAGCCACTGGTCCTTAGTATTTCTTAAATACTTCAGGATGGTTTTAACAACCTTCCAGTGATTCTCCCCTGGATCAGATTGGTATCTACTCACTATCCCTAGTGAGTATGCCACATCTAGTCGTGTACATGTCATGGCGTACATGATAGATCCCACTGCCGAAGCATATAGAATCCTACCCATACGCTCTCTCTCTTGAGGTGTTGTAGGACAATCCCTCTTCGAGAGAGAAATTCCATGGCCTATCGGAAGATAGCCTTTCTTGGAATTCTCCATGCTGAACCTCTTCAGTATAGTATCCATATACGTGGACTGAGATAAACCAAGCAACCTTTTAGATCTATCCCTATAGATCCTCATCCCTAGGATGTAGGAAGCTTCTCCCAGATCCTTCATGGAGAACTGTGACGACAGCCAAATCTTTATTTCCCGTAATGCAGAGACATCATTCCCGATTAAGAGAATGTCATCCACATACAATACAAGAAATACTACTACTGGACCATTAGCCCACTTATAAATGCATGGCTCTTCACCATTCTTAACGAAGCCATACGTCTTGATCATCTTATCAAAATGTATGTTCCAACTCCGTGATGCCTACTTAAGTCTATAAATGGACCTCTGTAGCCTGCACAACCTTAGACTCATCTGTGGATGTGAATCCTTCAGGTTGTATCATATACACCTTTTCATCCAGCTCTCCATTTAGAAAAGCTGTCTTCACATCCATCTGCCAGATTTCATAGTCCAGATGGGCAGCTATCGCAAGCATAATCCGAATGGATTTGAGCATTGCCACAGGAGAAAATGTCTCGTCATAGTCTATACCATAACGTTGACGATATCCCTTGGCAACCAAACGGGCTTTATAGGTTTCTACCTTTCCGTCTGTGCCTCTCTTCCTCTTGAAGACCCACTTACACCCTATGGATTTTACTCCTTCGGGTGGGTCAACCAATGTCCACACATCGTTGACCTTCATAGACTCCATTTCGGATTTCATGGCCTCCAGCCATTTCTCAGAGTCAGGTATCTGCATTGCATCCATGTAGGTGATCGGATCCTCATCGTTTTCATCAAGTTCGATAGGATCGCCGTCCCGAACCAAGAAACCATAGTATCTGTCTGATTGACGTGGTACTCTACCAGATCGCCTTAAGGGTGCTTGAACAATGGGCTCCGGATCTGATCTAACTAAATCTGGTTCAGGTTCAGCAACTTGTGTCGATTTTTCCACCTGTCGAACTTCATCAAGTTTGACCTTAGAGGCAACAGTCCCTTCACCAAGGAACTCCTTTTCCAAAAAGATTATCTTAAGGCTGACAAACATTTTTTGCTCATCAGCTAGGTAGAATTAATACCCTTTGATCTCTTTTGGGTATCCTATAAAATTATACTTGTCAGACCTAGGTCCAAGCTTGTCCGTAATTAAACGTTTAACATAAGCCAGACACCCCCAAACCCTAAGGTGCGAGAGTACAAGCTTACGTCCTATCCATATCTCATATGGCATTTTGGTTACAGACTTACTCGAAACTCTATTTAGAAGGTAACAAGCCAATTCGAGCGCATATCCCCAGAGGGAGATCGGCAGACCAGCAAACCCCATCATGGATCGAACCATGTCCAACAAGGTTCGATTCCTCCTTTCAGATACATCATTATGTTATGGTGTTCCAGGAGGAGTCCACTGAGAGAGAATCCCATTCTCCCCAAGATATGTCAGAAAATCATTGGAAAGGTATTCACCTCCTCGATCAGATCAAAGAGTTTTAATACACTTTTCAGTTTGTTTTTCTACCTCATTTTGGAATAGTTTAAACATTTCAAATGACTCCGATTTATGCTTCATTAAATAGACATACCCATACCTCGATAGGTCGTCTATGAAGGTTATGAAGTAGAAATATCCACCTCTTGCACTTGAGCTCATGGGTCCATATACATCAGAATGTACCAAACTCAAGAGTTCACAGGCTCGCTCACCTTTTTCAGTAAAAGGTGATTTGGTTATTTTACTAAGAAGACAGGACTCACAGATTGGAAGTGATTCACAATCACCTACTTCAAGAATTCCTTCTTGAGCCAACCTGTTTACCCTATTCTTATTGATATGACCTAGCCTACAGTGCCAAAGGTAGACTTCTGACACATTATCTATTCTAGGGCATTTACCAGAGGTTTGAACCACATTAACAGGTTGTGATAGAAAGTAAATTTCATTATTAAGTTGTCCAACAAACATTGTAACACCATTCAAAATGATATTGCAAATATTTTCTTTTATTAAAAATTGATAACCGTTCATGGCCAAAAGGCCTACAGAAATAATATTTAATAAAAAGCTTGGACAAAAGTGACATTCACTCAGAATTATGTTTCGAGAATTGATTACAAGGTTCATGATTCCTAATGCTAGAACTGAAACTTTGCTTCCATCTCCAACGTTCAGGAATCTCTCGCCTTCATCAAATCTCCTACTGACCTGCAGACCCTGCATCGTATTACAAATATGATAAGGGCTTTCGGTATCCAATACCCAGGCAGTAGTATCACAAATAAAAAAGTTGCAAGGTGTTATCATATAAATATCTTGCTTCTTCTTCAGTCTGTTCGGATCCAGGGAAGCAATGTATAGAGGACAGTTCCTCTTCCAGTGCCCCTGCTTCTTGCAAAAGAAGCACTTCGTCTGGCTCTGGTCGGGCTTGCGCTTCTTGGTCTGACACTGTGCAGATGTCCCAGCATGCAGTTGCACCTTCTTATTCTTCTTCTTCTTGTTCTTCTTCTTCCCTTTCTTAAAGGGTCGACGACCAGAAGAAGACCCTCCCACAATATTCACTGACTCGTTATGGAGCTGGTGATCCTTCTCAAAGTTCTGCAGCAACCCCAACAAATCGTGGTAGTTCACTGCAGGCTTTGTCATCCGAAAATGAGTAAGAAAGGGGAGGAAGGACTTGGGTAATGAATTAAGGATCGCATCTTTACCGAGCTGCTTGTGCAGGGGAAAGCCCAGTTTAGTTAGGCGCTCAATCATTTTGATCATGTACAGTACATGATAGTGACTGAGGCTCCATCCCTCATCCGAGCATTGAAAATGGCACAACTAGTTTTTTGCCTTTCAACATCGTCAGGCGTGCCAAAGGAGTCGTTCAACATTTGAAGCATCTCCTGTGGCTAGGCATTCTCGAACCTATGGCTGAACTCATCATTCATTGCCGCCAGCATAATGCACCGAACGGTGGTGCGGTCGTTGAGCCACTTCTGATAAGTATCTCGGACCGTCCCTCTAACGTTCAGAGCTGGCTCCTCAAGTGCCGGATCCGTTACTACATAAAGAATCCACTCATGCTCAAGGATGATTTTTAATTTTCGATACCAGCTATCAAAATTAGGTCCCATGAGCTTGTCATTATCTAATAATGACCGGAGGGACAGGATAGTGGCCATAGCTGCATAAAGGAAAACCAGACCTCTATTAGTACATAAATTATAAATACTAAAGACTTGGACTTTAGTTTAAAGTTTCTCCCAGTATTTTTACGAACTGGTAGCATCAACCTTCAATTCGAGGAATTACTTTAATTCCTTAGTGGGTACTAGAATCCACACAGACTACACATGAGCCCAACTTTGGTTGGTCAACCCATGTGCATCTATGGGTAGGTTCATAACCAGTTGTTTCTTTAAACAACTTCTAGTAATTGATTTTACCCCAGAACCTAATCAGTAGGCTTTGGCCTCCATTGAAAAGATCTGGTTAGGTCCAACCATTAACATGATTTAATTTGGTGAATCGAACCAATAAATAATCAGGCCCGACTTTGGCCGGTCAACCTGACCACCATCAGAAAGACTCAAACCAAATTATCACATTATGAATGATAATTCCATTAGTCAATAAGCACCAGGCCTTTGGGCCTCCAATGATTATTAAACTAGTGGACTCATTATCACTCACTTAATAGGAGGCTATGACTTAGTTATCAATATAACTTAATCATTTTTAGGGACCTAATAATTTTTGAGGATTTTATTAAAGGATAGATGAGAAGAAAATATCTAGCCAATTTCAATCCTCCCACTGACTTCACCAAGTCAGATTAAAAAAAGATTTAATTAAAGCTGGCATTAGGAGCACCAAAATCAGTCAAACTGATATATCTAATGACATGGGTGAGCCCTAATCATCAAGTGATCTAATCAAAACCTAATTCACCAGGTTGGTCAGGTAAGTGAGATCAGTGGTGGGGATAAGCCATTAACTCGTCAGAGATCGAATCACTGCGAGTAGCTCCCGCTTAAAAACCACTGATCAAAATGCCAAACTTACCTTAGACACCAACCGGTTCATTAGTTTTAATTTGATCAACTTATTAAATAGGGTTCCACCACGTAGCCATGAATTAAGTCCATCTTGGTCTAGTTAAAGACATGGACCCATTCAACTACCACTATTAGAGTTGAGTCTAGAGTATCCTTGACCTAATCTAATTCAACTTTTGATTAGATTTGACCAATTACTCTAATTTAGTCCATTTCTTTAAGCTAACCTTAGGTCTAACCCAATTATGGACCTAATCTATCTAACCCATTGACCCACAAGTTTATGCAATTATCTTAGGTCTTAATTCACAATTTTAGACCTACTAGACAACACTTAATTCTTTTAATTAAGTATTTGGACTGATGGATTAGGGTTTGGCATTTTGAAAATAATTTTTAAATTTGAAAAATTTTATTTTCTGTTCACCAAATATGTTGACTCATTTCACAAATAGATCAGCACATTTCATAAATAGCAATCCTATTACTAATTACATAACAAAAAATAACTCAATCAAAATAAATCATGAATATTTCTTTAGATCTAATCTAACACATTCATGATAAATTTCACAATTGAACCTTTACAATTAATTTCTTTTACTGCTTCATCTGCATGGGATATAATTGCAGCGGCACCCCTACCACCATAGGAGACTCCATCGAATGGGAGGAGAGGGCCTTTAAACCTAACTTTTCTTCTATGACCGGACGGCCATGGCAACCAACCCAATTCGATTACTTGCTACTTGGATCAAGTATATCTAAATATATCAATTTCAAAATTTAAATTTCAAATTTTAAATTTTAAATTTTGAATTTCAAATTTCAAACAAATTTCAAATTTTGAATTTTGAATTTTTGAATTTCAAATTTTGAATTTTAAATTTTGAATTTCAAATTTGAAATTTCACCCAAATTTCAAATTTTGAATTTTGAATTTTGAATTTCAAATTTCAAATTTCAAAATTCAAATTTCAAATTTTGAATTTCAAATTTTTTTTTTGAATTTTGAATTTCGAATAACTTTCAAATTTTAAATTTTGAATTTCAAATTTCAAATTTAAACTTTTAGATTACAACTTAATCTACGCATGTAAATATATATATCATATCTAAGAACACGCTCTGATACCATTTGTGGGAAAAATTTAGTGCAGGAGTAAAATAATAATTTTAAATTTTTTTTAAAATTATAATTTTATAGTGAAAAAATATTAATTAATCTAATTAATTAACATAAATTTATCCTATACTAAGATCTAAATATGATATATAGCATGCATTCATTTAAATTTAAAATTCAAATTCGAACAGTAAATACTTTACTGTAATGTGTTCAGAACACAATACCTTTGTGCGGATAGTAGATCACCGCAATCTGATCATCGTCGAAAGAGTCTGTTCATCGTGATACAGCCATACAGTGTGTCTGACCTCTGCAGATCATCCACACGAAGCTTTCGATCTGATCGACTCCTCACGAGTGCTAGCTCATTGTAGAGCCCTTTTGACGATGGATGCTGATCGAACTCCTTCGATCGATGTCTGTCGATTCTTCGGATGCTCTGGATCATCAACAGACGTGGTTGAGAGGATGTTGAAGATATCCCTAAGATTTTGTGGGCTCACGACACTCGTAGCTCACTTTCTCACTTCCCGAACCCCAGGTTAAAACTCTAGGGAATTCACCAGAAACCTTGCACCCACTTTTCTTTCTTTTCTTTCTTTTTCTCTTGGAAGGATATGGACTTTCTTCTCACGCACAAGACTTCTCACGCCCCAAAATTTTTCTTCAAAAATCTTCTTCTTGCATGCCCCACTCTTCTCCTCCTTTTATAACAACATCAAACATCTTATCCAAAAGAAAGGATAAAGATGAGTAATTGCACATTTGAATTCAAATCAAATTTTGAATTCAAATGGACACCAACTCATCTCTTATCCACTAAAGGTGTGAGGCATGGCTAAAATTGTGCATGGAGTGATTTCATGAGAAACCTTTTCTCATGTAATAAATAGGGCATAAAAAAAGAGATAAGGTGCAAAGATTGATTGCCCATTCAAATTCAAACTTTATTTTGAATTCGAATGGCCAACCAATCATCCTTATCCATCCATTTGACACATTAAAGTGGGGCATGGAGAAGGCTTGGTGAGAGAAAAAAATTCATGAGAAGTTTCTTCTCATGAATCCAAATGGGTGCAATGGAAGTGAGGTGGCGCATGGAGATTGGGTCAAAGTGGTTTAATTATTTAAACCAACCTAATTGAACCAAATAAGTTAGGTCCAATTAGACTAATTTAAACCTAACTTAATTAGGCTTAATTAGGCTCAATAAAATTTTAATCAAATCAGGAATTGACTAAGCCCAACCCCTGATCAAATCATGGACCAAACCATCTCGATGATTAGGTCAACTCTTAACCTAATCAGGTCTAACCCAACTGAATCCAATTCAATTGGACTTGATCCAAAAATAATTACTCAATCAAATTGAGTTAATTAGCGATCAAATCACTAATTAAATCTCTCATAAATATTGAGTCCAAATTCGATGGGCAATCGGACATCAGAATTCATCGATATGTAACCCTGATCGAAAAGTCCCAATCAGTGGGACTCTTGACCCCGGTACCCATAATGTGTGGAACTCATGATCAGAGAATCTTGATTCTCGATCATCGAGTCTCAAACATGTAGGATTCTACATCATCCATCAGATCAGATAGGAACCTCTAATGTGTGTGACCCTGCAGGTTCGAACCTAAGCCGGTAGCACAGGAACTAATTCCTGTACTAATCGAAGTGACCATCTAGCAATGGTACCCGACGTCCGGATAGGTCGAAGAGTTGCAATCACAATACTCAGAACCTACATGAATATGGTTACTTTATAATTCATCCTTTTGACCCTTGTGTTTAGGATGACTCAGGATTAAACTGTCAACCCTGATCAGATTATCCGAATCATGTTCAACTCAAACAGTCCTGTGACTCCTCACAAGGACTACCCTGGTCAAGGTTTTATTAAATTGAAACATTACTGTACACAGCTCCTAAACTGGAGTGGTCAATTTCATCTTGACACACGCACCGACAAGTCAAGTACTTGACTACACCCAGCAGCCTTCCGTCACTGAATTAAAAATTCAAGTAGTCTAGTGCCTAAGTACAGTGAGTTGCTTGCAAGTCACCGTGACGGTCTCAGGTCGGAGGGATATTTATACCCATATTCCATCGGAGCAAATCTTGACAGCAGAAATAGCTCCAGAGTCGGTCATGTTTAGTGCAGATGTACCCTTACATCTCACCTGTATGCCATACCAGTGTCTCCACACTCATTGGATAAGAGGACAACCAACCTATATAGCACACAACGACCTATGCTTGATAAACATTGTCGTCCTTGGTAACAATGTATCATTTGGTCGCGAACAGATTCAAGGACTAAACGATAAATCCTCCTTTGTCGAGTCTAAATAGTCCTAAGGACTTCACCACAACATAGGAGTTCATTAGAAGATGAAATATTTTGTGATGAAAAATACTAAAAAAAAATTTATTAATTCATAATTCATGTACAAATATAAAAATAAGCACAACCGTCAACAGGCTGACGATTGGCTTTGGGACACTATTCCTAACATTGATTGCCTCATCAAAATGATGGTTCCAACTCCAAAAAGCTTGCTTTAATCCATATATGGACCTTTGTAGCTTGCAGACTCTATGATCACCATCATCAGATGTAAAAATCATAGGTTACTCCTTATAGATATCTTTCTCAAGATATCCATTTAGGAAAGCAGTTTTCACATCCATCTGCCAGATTTCATAATCATAGTAAGCTGCAACAGCAAGCAAAGTACGGATGGATTTCAGCATGGCTACGGATGAGAAGGTTTCCTGATAGTCAATGCTCCTACACTGACTATAATCTTTAGCCACAAGCCTAGCTTTATAGGTCTCTACCTTACCATCAGCACCTATTTTCCTTTTGTAGATCCATTTACATCCAATGGGTACGATACCTTCAGGTGGATCCACTAAAGTCTAGACTTGATTCGAGTGCATCAAGTTAATTTCTGACTTCATAACATCTAACCATTTCTCAAAATCTATGTCAGACATCATCTCGTCAAAGGTATTAGGATCATCACTATGACCCCTATCTCCTGTAAGGAATATTTTTTTTACTTCCTCCGTAAGCATATCCATGTACCTTTCAGGAGGTCGAAAGACCTTGCTAGATCTACGAGGTGGTAGAGGAACATCAACTACTGGCTCATGGACTATGAGTTCTTAAGGATCTATTGCTCTGGGCTCCTCAGAGACTTTCTCTTCGAGCTCCACTAACCTTCCACTGCCCCCATCCTGGATAAACTATTTTTTTAGGAATACGGTGTTTCGACTCACAATCACTTTGTGGTCTTGTGGAAAGTAGAAGTAGTACCCCATGGATTCTTTAGGATATCCTATAAAGTGAGTTATAATAGATCTATCCTCCAACTTTTCTGCCATCTGTCCCTTGACATAGGCCGAACATCCCCAAGTCTTGAGATAACCCAAACTCGACTTCTTACCGAATCATATCTCATACGGTGTGGTAGGAACAGACTTTGATGGAACCCTATTCAATAAGTAAATGGCAGTTAACAAGACATGTCCCCAAAGAAATAAGGGTAAATTAGTGAAGCTCATCATGGATCAGATCATATCCAATAGGGTCCTGTTCCTCCTTTCAGATACTTCGTTGAGCTAAGGCATTCTAGAAGGGGTCCATTGAGAGACTATACCATTGTCCTTAAGATATCCTAGAGATTCTCAACTAAGGTATTCACTTCCTCGATCAAATCAAAGAACCTTAACGGGTTTGCCTGTCTGCTTTTCTACTTTATGCCTGAATTTCTTGAACTTTTTAAAGATCTCAAACTTGTATTTCATGAGATACACATATCTGTACTTAGACAGATTATCGGTAAAGGTAATGAAGTAGGTATAACCACCCCTGACTTACACATCAAATGACCCACACACATCGATGTGTATCAAGGTAAGTAGCTCTGTGGCCCTTTCTCCATGTCCTACAAAGAGTAACTTGGCCATCTTTTCTCAAAGGCAAGATTCGCAAGCTGGATATGATTCTGGATTAAGAGAGCCAAGGATCCCATCCTTCTCTAGTTTGTTTATCATATCCTCTCCAATATGGCCTAGTCTATGGTGTCATAAGTACTTTTGATTAGTTTCATCTCTGAATCTCTCCTGGCCTACGGCACTCACTATTTGCTCGTTTAGGTTCACGTTCGCATCAACATGCAAGTGATAAAGATTATCAATTAAAAGACCTCATGCAATCAATTTATTTCATAAATAAATGGAACATAAGTCTTTATTGAAACAAATTTCAAAACCTTCCTGTGCTAGAACAAACATGAAAATTAAATTCTGACTAGCTACAGGAATATAATAATAGTCTTTCAAATCTAATTTAACATCAGACGATAATCAAAGAGGGTATGTGCCAACGGCCTCTGTAGCAATCTTTGCTCTATTGCCTACTTTCTATCAAACCCTGTATTGAGATACATATATGAGCACTCGAGCCAGAGTCCAATACCCAACTAGAAGTAGAAGGTTAGATTCTATTACGAGCATACCTTCAGAAGGTTTATCATCCTTTTTGATCTTTAGGCTCTCCAGATATTTAAGATAGTTCCTCCTCCAGTGGCCTTCAGCATGATAGTGGAAACACTTTCTCCTTGCCTGGACCATCTTTGGACCATCCTTCTTTGGCTTGCTCTCTTTCTTCTATTTCTTCACAGATTTAACCTTCTTCTTTTCAGTAGACTTTCTCTTAGAAAAAGAAGTCCGTTCTACAGTGAGAACAGTGCCCCTTAAACTCTTCAAGGTACCCTCCGTAGTGACCAACATGTTGACGAGTTCGAAAATAGTGTAGTCTAGTTTGTTCATATAAAAATTCACAATGAATTGACTATATGAACTGGTAAAGAATTGAAGGATCAAATCCATCGGTAATTTCTTTTGCATACCTAGCACGAACTTCCCAAGCTCCTCAATATCTTTGATCGCTATCATATAGTGCTCATGGACAGACTGCCCCTCATGTATCTTCAAATTGAAGAGTCTTTTGGATACTTCGAAGCATGCAGTACGGCTCTGCTCACCATACAACTCTTATAGGTGAGTAATCATGGCCCAAGCAGTGGGCATATGCTCGTGCTAGCTTTACAACTCGTTTGACATAGACGCCAGCACATAACACTTGACCTGACTGTCTTCATCCATCCACTTCTCAAAAGTAGCTCTTTGCTCAGTAGTAGGATGGTTTGGTAGCACTACGGGATCCTGGTCGAGAATATGGCTTAACTTTTCTGAGATCAGGACAATCCTAAGGTTTCTGAGCCAGTCTTTGTAATTGGTATCGGTCTAACGATTGGTTTCAAGGATGCAGGCTAGAGGGTTTGAAGCTAACATTGTGATTAAACCGTGAGAGTAGAGATTCAAGTTAGACTTTTATACTTAATATTTATATTTACTTCTAGAAATTTTAAGATGCAAATAATGACTCCCACTAATTTATCGGATCCCTCTACTCTTCGAAAAAAAAATAGAAACTTTAATGCGACAAAAGATTTCTAGTAGATGCTACGGTCCCACCGATGACATGCATCTCACCTAACAGTTATTGATAACATGTACATTGATGTGTAGGCAACTCTTTGTCCAGATACTTCACTAAGCATGTTGCAGCAACTTGGTCTCTAAGTCATATGGGCTCACCTAACAGTTATTATTCATACTTCTTAGTTAAGCCCGACCTACCGTTCACAAATAGGTGTAAGGCCGTCATTGGGTCCCTCACCTAATAGTTATTGGGCCTAACCCCATCCTTATCCTAAAGCAACTCTTTGCTAATAGAGTGGTTGCATGTTTCCGATATAACTAAACCACTGTAACCAGCCGATAATAATCAATGCCAGTAGCATGTCCGCACATCTACAATGGTGGAAGACCTATGGACTTAATATTTATGGAAAGATTTAGATTTAGATCTCATCTAATCAGTCATCATATGACCGATTTAACTGGCATGGGCTAAACCAGATTGCTAAGCAACCTAATTCAAGACCCAATCTTCTAAATTGGCCAGGTAAGTGGAGATCGATGGGGGTCCCCCCGTTGCCTTCCTAAGACATCAATAAATTGATTAGATCGGCTAACGGAACCAATTAAATAACCACGTCTTATTAACTTGCCTTAGACATCAATAGGTTGATTAATTAGAATTGGTTAGCTCTAACGAATCGGGCTCAAACCAGCGAGCCAAATTAGGTCCTTAGGTTAATCTGTTCTACATATAAGATTCAAACGATTTGATCAACAATAATTGTATGATCATTAACTTAATTGATCTGACTCTTATCAACACTTGACTTGGTTTGATCAGTTACTTAATCGAGTTAGACTCATATGACTTAAATCAAAAACCTTAAATGCAATCCTATTACATGACCTAATTTATGATTTTTCCATGATCAAAATCCTCATACACAAATACAAAATTTAGATTTTAAAATCATATTTCAAATCTCAATTCATTACATGAAAGTAAATTTTAAAATATAAAAATAATTTTTAGATTTTAGCATACAAACATGTATCACATATATGCATGTCAAATCAGATCTAAACAAATTTTAGATCTAAGTATGATATCATATATCTCATATACTAATCATGGATCAGATGAAAAGCTAATTTATAATCTAAATATGTAATCATATATTATATATATGAATCAAAATTCAGATCATATAAAAATTTCAGATTTTATGCATGTATCTATGTATCACATGAATATGAACTAAAACTTTTTCTAGATCAAAATTTAGATCTATGCATGCAATTATATATCATCTATATGTTCTAAAATTAAACTTAAAATCAAATTACAAATTAGAAAATCCATCTATATATCTCATGTATCAAAGAAAATTTTGATTTTAAAATCTTTTCAAAAACATGTATATCAAAATTCAACATATGAAAACCTATGGCTCTGGTACCACTATTGGAATTCGGAGTTTGATGCATGTATATGTGTTTCAAAAACTTTATTTTCTAAATATCACAGTAAAGAATAAGATTAAAATACTTTTAATCTGAATTATGCATGTATGAAACATAAAACCACATGGATCAATCTCATATGCTAAAATTGATATATGCTGAAAATCATATGTGATCAAATCACATATCTGTTTCACAATCTTTTTCTTCGAATCTGGATCTGAAAGAGAAGAGGTTCTCTCTTAGCCGTACAAATATTCGATCTCTATAAATATCCACTTAGGATCAGTCTAAAATAATTCTCTTTAATCTAAATTTTTATTTTTCAAAATTCAGCCTGCTGAATCTGAATGAAGCCTGGATCACGATCAACACTTGATCTTTCTCCTTGATCTTCTTCTTCTCCTCTTCTCTAGAGTTTCTCCTTACTTTGTGCTGCTACAAAATACAAGCAACCAGTAAATTATGGGATGCCCAACACCTTGGGTGTGGAACTCCTTGGGATTCGCATCCCAAGGGATGGGTGTGTAGAATGCCCAAAAGAAGAAAAAGGGAGAGAAAGAGAGGGCATGGGGAGAGCCTTTGGGCATGAGGGCTGCTGGTTTGGATGCTCTAGAGACCCTAGGAGATGTCTCTTTAAATAGGCATAAGAATTGAATCCTATTCAATCTCATAATACAAGTCCTACTTGCATTGGGTTTCCTATTAACTTAAGTTATCCAACTTACTTTAGGAGATCCTTTAGGAGCCAACAATTAGAGCCCTTACATCTATAATTAGACACCCCAAAATACACGTAAGAGATGCCTCATAAGAGAACTAAAAGTCCTCTAATCAATGGACACGCTCAACTTGATCAAATCAAGGTGGCGTCCAAAAATAACTATCAAAAAAATTAATTAGGGACTTGCACCCTTAATTAATATGATCCATAATCTTAGACACCCAATAATTGAAGTCTCATAAATCTTATTCATATAGGTTATTAGCAGATAATTAAGTTAGAATTATCTTATCAAATAAGTAATCTCAACTGAAAGAAGAATTGGGTCCAACCATGTGCTAGCAAGGTTATCATGAACTCAATGGATTTTTCTAAATCCGATTAACACTTCATAAGGTCAATTACTTATCCCAGGCCTAATTCTTTTATTGTGTGATCTTATAGGTTTAATTTTATCTAGTAGTGAGATATACAATGATCTCTATCATTGTATCTTTAAAATCTTTTTTAATGGATTGAAATAATTTCACTCTAACTCAGTATGGATTGTCGATCCAGAATAATTCTAGTGAGCTCTCACAATCTATCAATAACACCTAGCAGTATATAATGGCAATCCAGTAGCACTGAAATGAATCTCTAGGTGTAGCTAACGTATGATTCAGTTTCTCTATCATGAGCCTCGACTAGATAGTAGGTCATGGATAAATTATCAAATCTCAACATCAGTCATATGATAGATTCGATTAGCTCAAGTCCAGTTGTGTCTTCTATTAAAAAAAAATTTTATCAATCATACTACTATGACCATAGATTCTTGGACTTAGCCTTTCAAATCTCATAGGACTACTACTCTCTATCAAAGTCGATAGATTCTATCTTGATGCACATCCAACTCCTATAGTGGACAACTGTCATCAACATTTACTACAAGGGCTCATTAAGACCCATATTTATGTGTCAGTCAAATTTCAGCAGCCTCACTACGAGCAGCAGTACCATCTCAAGTCAAAAGATCAGTCACACAACTACAGCATCGAGACAATCACTGATGATTGAATAAAAATCTAAGTGATCTCTCGTATAGTCACGCTCAGTACTAGTTGTTTGCTAACAACCATCCGTACTTGTTATCCTGTATCTCTATACAGTAGATCAGAGACTCATCTATCCCAAAGAAAGTGATTTGTATGCTAATCTATCTGGATCTATCACCGTTCTTATGATGATCCTATGACCGGGAGTATTTAAGAATTATATATATATCTCTAATTCTTAACACCTTAAGAATATGTATCGAAACTAATTCCATGGACGATTCGAGGATACATCATACTTGAATGAAAAAAAAATTATCCTTTTACTGATCATATTAATATGTTAAGTACAAAATTATATCCTAGATTTATTACAATATGTCAGCCATATTGACTTCTAGGACATACATCTAACAACTTGGTGAAGCCTAATAGGTAAAAGAAATGACTCTGACACAAACCAATAGAACCAAAATTGATTAGATCAAATCTAGAGCCCGATGTAAAGACATCCTTGAGAAGATATGGTAGAGTACCGTGCCAGCCAAACAGATACTTTGATTTTTAGATTCGGGATGGGGATTTGACCTTCCATACGATTGCCATACAGGGATCTAACTTTGAGAAGTGGCTTGGAGCCATTGAATCTGAAATGAAGTCCATGAAGATCGACGATGTATGGATATTTGTTGATTCACCTAAAGGGCAACATCCATAGGGTGTGCATGGATTTTAGATGGATAAGAGGCATAAACGGAAAGGTGGAGACCTATTAATTATATTCGATTGTCAAGAATTTCATCAAAGTTATAGTGTTGACTATGATGAGATATTTTTCTTGTGGCAATCCTCAAGTCCATTCGGATTGAATTAAACTTCTTGAAATTGGAATATACGTTTTGATTTTTTAGCTTCATTGATAATGAAATAAAATCTTGTATGTACAAATGGACTAATAGTTTTGTAAAAGTATTTTTTGTGTTGTTCAAATGAAATTCTCTTAATCGAAAATGACATCCTCACATTACAGAGAATAAAAACTTGATTCTCCATAATAGTTTGAAAGGTTATAAGAACCATCCTTCAGTATTTATGAAATACAAAAGATCAATGGCTCGTTTATGGAGAATCTGACTTAAAATCTGTATAATATTGATTCCAGTTTCTAGTCAGATCGAAATGACAAAGTTGTGTCAGGTTATGTTTTTATTCTAAAAAAAAGAGCAGCATGCTGGAAAGGTTCCATGCAGTATTCAAGAGCCAGTCTTATTTGTGATACGAAGTTCTTTATGGTATTTAATGCTGGTAAAAAAGTTGTTTGCAAATGGAAGTTTATTAGCAAGCTTGGAGTGGCACCGACACCCTCCATTGATGGTCCAATCCTTCTATATTGATAGCAGTACTGGAGCCATAGCTCAAACTGAAGAACTGATGTTCTATCTGAGAACTAAATACTTTCTGCATCACTATCACCTTGTTCGATAAGATCAAAATAAAGTCGACCTTAGGAAGATCGACTGAAAGGAGACTTTGATCGACCCATTGATTAGAGCAATCAGATCTAATGAGTTCGATGATCATAAATGAAAGATGGGTATTTGATACCGATCTGATTGACTTTGGTCCAAGTGAGAGTTGTTGAAAAATATATCCTAAAGTCAATCATCTAGATTATAGATGATTTTGCTCCGTACATATATATGAATTATAAAATGATAAATATTATCTAACAGATTCATCATAAGGAATACATCTTCCTAAATAGAACTCATATGTTATAATAAAGTTTTTAGAACTACTTCCAAAAGGATAAAGAAGGATTTATCATGTGGTTCTTAAATCCTGCTCGCGACCAAATGATCTAATTGTTACAAGGATGACAATTGTATCAAGTGTAAATCGTTGTGTGCCATATTGATTGGTTGTCCTCTTAACCAAAACGTGTGGTGACATGGATATGGCATACGAGTGAAATGTAGAAGTATATTTCACTGAGCGTGACCACTTCTGGAGCACTCTGCTGCCAAGGGTTGCTCTGATGGGATACGGGTATATGGGTCCCTCTGATCTGAGGCTGCCTCAGTGACTTACAAGCAACTCACTATGCTTTGATGCCGAACTATCCAAATTTTTAATTTGGTGATGGAAGATTTCTGGGTACAGTCAAGTACTTGTGAAGTTTGAGTGTGAGTCAAGATGGGATTGATTGCTTTAAGTAAAATTAGAGATGATGCATCACTGTATTTCAATTTAGCAAAATTTTGGCTAAAGTAGTCCTAGTGAGGAGTCAAAAAATTTTTGAGATTGAGACACAATGTGGATCACTCTTTCTGGATTGACAGTTTAACCCTAAGTCATCCTTAAGAATCGAGAGTCAAAGAGATGAATTATACGATAACTATATCCATATGGGTTCTAGAGTGTTGTTGGGTATACATTCGGCCTATCTGAACATCAAAAAATATTGCTAGATGGTAATATTCATTGATATAAAAATTATTCTTGTGCTATCGGCATAGGTTCAAACCTATGGGATCACACACATAGAAGTACCATCTGATCAAATAGTCGATCGACGATTATAAATCATTGAAGGATTTAATTATTAATGTGATTGATAATTAATCTTATATAAAAATTATAATAAATTATTTACTAATAATTAATAAATTAAAAGAATAATTAATTAATAATTTGATTGTTATTGACTCAATTTGATTGAGCAATGGGGATTGGATCAAATCTAATTGAATTGGATTCAGTTAGGTTTGCTTTGGATTGACTGGATACAACCCTATTGGATAACAGGACTTGTTCCAATTGATCTTAAGGATGCAAATCAAATTTTGAGTTGAATAAGATTCAATTTAGTTTGATATAGGATTTGATTGGATCAAATCCTACTGAATAATATACTTGATTGGATCAAGGCCTATTAAATAAAAAAATATTTTCCATAGATAGGGCCTTAATCTAACTAATTTTCTAATTAGATTGAGGCCTAATTAGTTTCTTAATTAGGCTAGAACCTAATTAGTTAGTTTGTTATAACTAATTCCTAAGTTAGTTAGGATTAGGTCCGAGAATTAGTTAGAGTTTGACCAAGATTCATGAAACCTATTTGGAATAGGGCTGAACCAATTCCTAAACCCATCTATTTAAGATCTCTCCATACCTAAACTCCTCTTGACAGTAAGTATTCATGCCCCACACAAGGTTCCACATCCTCTCCTCTCTTTCACGTAAAAAAGAAGCCATCTCCTCCTCTTTTGGTTGCCAAAAAGAAAGGAGGGGCGTCCAACCAAAAGTTGGACACCCCAGATCCCATACGTCTAAGCTTCCTTCCCAATTCCTTTTGAAGAAATTTTGTGAAACTTTTGTAGCTGATTCTTAGGCATCAAAGAGGGCTTCTCTTGCTGATTTTATAGTAGAAAATTAGAGAAGAAAGATTCTTTCCAACGAGAAAAAGAGAAGGAAGAAGAAGGGTCTTCTTTCTTGTGTACCTTAGAGAAGGAGTTCTTCTTTCAAATTTTTTTTATTTTTTTCTAAGATCAAAATCAAATTAGATCTAATTTTTAATATGATAATTTAGAGAAAAAATATAAAAAAAATCTGATTGGATGTTTGGGGCTTCCTAGAGTTTTAGATCAAAGAGAAAAAGAAAAAAAAAAAGAGAAGAATGGTTCTTCTCTTGAGTCTCTTTTTTGGGTTCTTTTAGAACTTAGGATTTCATGTGATCTTCAGTATGAGAAATCAGATTAGATCTAACTTTCATCATAAAAAATCAGAGAAAAAAATTTTTCTTAAAGGTGTGAAAGGAACAGAAAAAGGTTTTCTCTTGTGCGTGAGAGAATTGAGAAGAAAAGATTCTTCTCTTGATCTCTATCGTAGAGATCTGATGCATGAATCTAAAAAGAAAAAGAGATGATCTCTTTCTTCTTCATCTTTTTTATGTTTCTCTTAGATCAGCCAAAGCATGGTGTCTTCATGAGTTAGCACTCCTTGAGAGATCGATCAGTACAAGAGCTTCGTGTGGATACCTATAGAGGTCGGACACGTGTACGACTGTCGAACATCATGAAGAACCAACTATCATAGATTTTGGATGCGGTGATCTGCTACCCGTGCTCAGGTATGGAGTTTTAAACTTAATTTATATTTAGATACGATCTAAATATAATTTAGATATGATCTAATTTGATATAGATGTGATCTATATTTATTGAATTTTAGATTTCAGATTTACATACATGCATATTAGTTCAGTCATAGTTTCTGTGTGGTAGTTTTAGATTTGATCTATGCATGCCATATGGATCGGTTATCAAGTGTAAATTGTTGTATGCCATATGGATTGATTATCTTCTTAACCAAGGAGTATGGAGACACTAGTATGATATACAGATAAAATATAGGAGTACATCATCATCGAACAGTGATCAAACTGTGAAGTACTCTATTGCCAAGAATAGTTTGCGAAGGATATGGGCATAAGTATCCCTCCGACCTGAGATCACTACGGTGACTTGCAAGCAACTCACTGTGCTTTGGTATCGGACTACCTATATTTCTAATACAGTGATGAAAGGCTATTGGATATAGTCAAATACTTGCGAAGTCAGTGTATAGGTCAAGATGGGATTGATCCCTTCGTATTATAGGAGTTAATGCATCACTGTACTTCAATTGAGCAAAATCTTGATCAGGATAATCCTTGTGAGGAGTCATAGAATTTGAAAAAGATTGAGACACAATGTGGATGACTATTCTAGGGTTGATAGTTAAATCTTAGGTCATCTTGAGTATTCGGATCAAAGGAATGAATTATGTAGTAACCATATCTCAGGTTCTTGAATGTTGCTTTGCAAACATTCAACACTATCCGAACGTCGGGTATTATTGCTAGATGATCACTTTGATTTGTATAGAAAGTTATTTCTGTACTACCGACGTAGTGTTCAAGCCTATCAGATCATATATAATAGAAGTTTCGATCTGATCTGTGGGCTGATCGGCGATTATGAATCGTTGAAGGATATAATTGTCAATATGATTGATGATTAACCCTATGCAAAGGTTGTAATAAATAATTTGCTAAGAATTAATAAATTTATAGGAGGATTAATTAATAATTAGATTTTTAATTAGCTCAATTTGATTAAATAATAAGATTTAGATCAAGTCTAATTGAATTGGATTCAATTAGGTTCGATCTGATTAGATTATTAGATAACCTAATCGCTAAGGAAGAATAGTTTGTGATTTGAATAGGACATGTGTTCAATTAATTTTTGATTTGACTAAGATTTAACTGAGGTAGTTTGGTGCGTAATTAGATTAAGTTTATGAATTTATTTGGTTCAAATCAAATTGGATTTGGTTTGGGTTCAAATTAGGAAACTACCTAAAGTCCAAATTTGTTTGGGCTTCTCCTTAGTGCATGAAACCCTAGCATCATGCCCTATATTATTTGCATAAAATATTTCAAGCCATCTAAGTTTTACATGAGAATATTTAGCATGCCAACTCCCTTCTCAATGCCTCATACAGGAAGGATAAGGTAAGTGTTTAAATATGATTTGAACTTTCTTATCGGATGAGATTTGATCTCATCTAACTTCTTCCTAACCACCTTTGCCGCCACCTATTCTTTTTGTGCAACAGAAGGGATCTTTTCACAATGAGAAAGAAGCTTTCTCACCATGGAAAATAAGGAGGGGGTGTGACATCTGAAAGGGTGTGCAGAAATAAGTGGGGCGGCTCCTAGAGTCCCTTTAAGACATGGACTTCTAACTAACCCTAATTGTTAGGGATAAAAAGGGGGTTGTTTTTATGTGACAAAAACCAATAAGAAAACTGTGAGATATCTGATATCTCACCATGAAAAACAAGATTGGGGCATGGGTTTCTTGGGCATGGAAAATTAGAGGAGAAGGTCTCCTCTTAAGCGCCAAGTTCCCTAGGGTTTTCTTCCTAGGGTTTTTAGGTGAGAGGAAAAATAAGAGAGAAGGAGTTCTCCCTTCTTTTCTTTCACAAATTCTTGCTCTCTCTTTTGATTACCCATCAAGGATCTTTACAAAGAGCTAGCACTCTAGAGAGGTCAATTTGATCATGCTTCGTGTGGATATCTATAGAGGTCGGATGTGTGTGCGGCTAGGAGCAATATACAATCTCTCGATCTTCAACTGCGGTGATCTTCGACCTGCGCTCAAGTATAGAGTGTTAGATTTGTGCCCTAGAAGTCAATTGTTGGCTAACATATTTTATAATTTCAGGGTTTAATCTTGTATTTGTAATATTTTTATTATCAATAAAGAATTTTTTTATTCCAATCATGTTTATGTGTCCATGATTGGTCCTAAAAATTAACAAAGATGGTTTTTGTATTTTCTTAAAGTATTGAGAATTTGAGACATACATTAATTAATGATTAATTTTTAAATACTTTCGATCAAAGAATCATCATAGAGGACAGTGATCAATCCATTCAAGATCGATGCACAGTTCACCTCCCTTGTTGGCAAATGAGTCTCGAGTCTGCAGTATAGGAACATTGGGGTGAGGGGTGGGTGATTGTTAGAGAATAACTTACACTGAGCATGACTAACATAAGAAACCACATTGATATCAACTCACTCGTCCGTGATCTTCTCGATGCTGCAGTGGTGTGAGTAGTCCTTTGACCTATGGTGTCATCGACTATTCACAGCGAGACTACTGGGTTTGACTGCATGTTTCCTTGGTCCCTAACCATTCAGATCCTTGCTGTGTATGCTGGCTTTAGTAGGTTCAGATTCACTGTTTGGAGTAGGATGCACTTAGATAAAATCTATCGATCTTGGTAGAAAAGGAGAAGTCCTATGCAATTCGCGAGACTGGGTTCAGAAAGTCTTTGACCAAAGTAAGGGTGAATACTGAAAAAGAATTTTCATAGAATTCACAAATGTACTCGAGTCGAGCTAATCTAGCATATAACTAGCAATGGGATCTGATGAGTTTTTCATGACCTCCGTCAAGTCGGGACTCACGATAGAAGAATTGAATCATATGAAAACTGCACATAAGGGTTCATACTTTCATTCTATTATGTTGTCACTATATACTGCTAGGTGCACTGATGGATTGTGGGCTCATCGGGCATCATCTTGATGATCGATGATCCTCAAAGGGTAGAGTTGGAATTATTCCAACCCATTGAAAAGAGTTTCAATGATATTGTGATGGAGATCATAATATATCTCACTACCAGATAGAATGAAACCTATGGGGTCACACATTAAGGGATTTAATCTTGAATTTGCCAATTGGGCTTATAAAATTTTAATTGGGTTAAGGTTTATTAAATTTCTATTGGGTTTAAGAGAATCATGCTAGCATATGGTAAAATCTAATTCTTCTCAGGACTTCGATTGGATCAAGTCTATTGCCTTGAACCTAACCTAAATCCATTTGATTTTAGTTGGATACCAATTTGCGAGCCCAAGAGGATTGGATTAAGCTAATGAGTTGGCTAAATTATCTCCTCATTATCTTCTCATTATGTGTGAAATTATTGGAAAGAAGGGATGATGCAATTCTCCTTTTTTTGGCAAGACCAAGGGGCACCAACTCCTTGGATAATATAAGAGGGGCCTGCCCCCTCTTGTGGCTGGGCGTGGAAGGAGAGAGAGAGAGAGAGGGGCTACACCCCATCTCTTGCGTATGTAAACCCTAAGGGGGCGTCAAGTGTTGGCACCCCATCTACCTACCCTATATTGCATGGGGCGCCCACTCAAATTGCCTTATCTTACTGGGGCACCCCATATACTTACCAAAAGAGACTGATGTCCTATCAATTAAGTCTAATTTTAATGAAAAAATTAAATTAAAAAGATAAAAATCCTTATGAGATAAGAACGTACCTTTTTAAGTTAATTGGTTCCTGATTTGGATCAAGGAAGGATCTATTTAAAGAGATAGTCTCTTAGGGTTTGGAAGATAGAATTTTGTGAAACAAAAACTCCTTTCTCCTTCTCCACACCACACCCTCTCTCCCTCTTCTCTTTCCACGCCTAAGGGTAAGGCGTCCATCCTTCTACACACCAAGAGTTGAGGCTTTTTTCTATAGTGAGGAACGAAGAGAAAAAGGTTGCAGTTCAAGAGTTGAGTTCATAGTTAAGATCAAAGACTTGATCAAGATTCTAAAGGGCTAAGATCCTACTTAGTGAAGAAGGATCTACTATGAGAAAAAAGATTCAAGGTTGATCCCGATGGATATCTGGAGAGGTCGGATATGTGCGTGGCTCGAGGACCTTCGAATCTGAGATCATCGGTTGCGGTGAATTTCTACCCGCACAAAAGTATAGAGATTTGATCTCATCCTTATTTTATTTTTTAGATTATATATATATTTTTACTTCTGGACTGGGATAGGATTAGATGAGATCTAATGCATGTAGGGTTAAAGGGTTTAACCCGATTGTTTTTTCACTGCGATTGAAAAATTTTTGAAATCTATACATGCATCCTATCCGATTTTCTAATAATGGTATCAGAGCCATTGATTTTTAAAGATATATATAAATTTAGTTTTTATCTTAAATCTGAAAGTTTTGGTGATTTAAAATTGACTTGTGCTAGTATAAGGTTGTCCTGGTATAGGATTTATCTCCTATATTGAAAAGATTGTCCTAGCACAAGATTGATTGATTTTGAAAATTATTTTTGAAATAATTAAATTAATTTTTTAGATCTGAATATTGATATATGTGATATATCTTATTTCATATTTAGATATGAAATTAGAATGATTACATATCTATATCAAACTGGTATAAGGTTGTCAGATATAAGGTTTACCTCCTATATTGAAAAGATTGTCCTAGTTTGATGCAAATCAATTTTTAAAAAATATTTTTAAAATATTTTAATTATTATTTTAGATCTGATAATATATATATTTGATATATATATATTTAATTTTAAATCTAAAATTTGATGTATATGTGATACATGTTTTAGTTTAGATCTGAAACTACATATATATGATATATGATATTAGGTTTGGATCTGAAACTATTTCAAGATCATAAGCCACTAATGCATATAATGAAATATAATCTAAAAATTATTTTAGAATCTAAAATTTTATTATTACATGTGGATATGGGTTGAACAAATTAGGTCTAGTGATCAAACTATAATTAGGGTTAAATTGATTAGATTAGGCTGGAACCCATTGTCAATTTTGAGCAGTTGATAGAACCTAATCAATGGTTGATTAAAATTAAGTCAAAAGAGCTCAAAATCGAATTTAGTTGTAATTGATCACATCGATTCATATTTTGATGAGAGTTAATTGACTCAAGACCAAATTTGGCTCAGTGGTTCGGATCCATTTCAATAGGTTAACCTAATCAATTCTAATTAACCAATTTGGTGTCTAAGGCAAGTATTTCGATGGTGGTTATTTAATTGGTTACGTTGTCTGATTTGATCAATTTTGATTGATGTCTAAGAAAAACAAATGAGGGACCCCTAGTCATCTTAACTTACCTGACCATCTTGGGAGATTTAGTTTCATGCTAGGTTACTTGTTGACTCGAGTTTATCCATACCGACTAGACTGATTAGACATATTGACGTGCTGACCTAAATTTGATCAGTCAGATATCAGATCTGCTGATTTAAAAGAGACCTAAACCTAAATTTCTTCACTAAATATTAAGTCTTGAGGTCTTCCATCATTGTAGAGATGTGCGTGCCTTCCTGGCATTGATCGTTCTCGACTGGTTACAACAGTTCAGTTGCATCAGAAAGATACAATTACTCTATTGACATTTGATGTCCCAGGCTAGAGATGGGGTTGGACCCAATAATTGTTAGGTGAGGATCCCAATGACGGCTTTATGTCCGTTGGTGAATGATGGGTCTGACTTAACTAAGAAATATACCAATAACTGTTAGGTGAGACCACAGGACTTAGAGACCAAGCCTACTACATCTTACTTAGTGAAGCAATGGATAAAGTGTTATCCACTTATTGGTCTGTACTCACCAATAATTGTTAAGTGAGGTGTGTATAGATTCATGGGATCACAGTATCCACTTGAAACCAATCGTGTATACATTTTTATTTCTCCACCCAAGGAGTGTGAAAGATTCAAAAAAATAATGGGAGCTTTTATTTATTTTTAAAGTCTCCAGAATAAATATTTTTATAAGTACAAATATCTAACTAAAAATTATTCTCTCTGTAGATAATCATGTCAAGTTCCAACCCCTTAGTCCGTATCTTCGATACCAATAGGTTGATCGGTCCAAACTATAAAGACTGGCTTCAAAATTTGAAAATTATTCTTAGTTTCGAGAAACTTACCCATATCCTTGATCAGGATGCACCTGTGTTATTTGCTCATCCATCTCTTGATCAATGAGCTGCACTTGAAAAGTGGATGGATGAAGATAATGTTAGATGTGTGCTCTAGATGCCAGATTGGTTGATACATTCCTATACAAATGTAAGGGCAAATTTATAATTTTGACTATAAATGAATAAAAGAGTTATTCTACTATCACATTGTGTACATTATGTCTGTGATACATCCTTTGAGTTAGTAGGAATGTTAATTCATATTTTCAAGAGTTAAAAATTTAAGGCATGAATTTACATAACTAACTCATAAACAGCTCCTGACCATAGGATCATCACGAGGATGGTGATCGATCTGAAAGGTTGGTATATGATCACTTCTTTAGAATAGATGTATCTTGAGTCTATAGTGTGGAAGCACCGGACTGAGAGTACAGGTATTCATTGAGAACGAGAGTATTGAGCGTGACCATCTCGAGCAGTCATAAGAAAGTCTACCTTCTCATCGATGACTAGCTCGATGCTGTAGCTGTGTGTCTAGTTATTTGATCTGAGGTACATCGACAGTTCACCTTGAGTATGTTATAGTTTGACTACACCATAACTCGGTCTCCTAGCCATTCAAAATTCTGAGATGTATGTTGGCTGTAGCATATTCATTGTAAGAACCAAATCGCACCAAGAAGGGATCTATCAACCTCGATAGATGAGAGGATTAGTCCTATGATGATCAAAAGATTGAGTCCTTAAGCCCATGACCATGGTAGAGTGAAATAATGGAAAAGAATTTTTCATTAAGTTTTCACATCGGACTTGGATCGATCGATTGATTCATATGACTGATGTTGGGTTTGACGAGTTTACCTTAACCCTAATTCAGTCGGGACTCATGATAGAAGAACTCAATCACACAGGTAGCTGCACCAAGAGGTTCATTTTCATTTCTGATGGATTGCCATCATATATTGCTAGGTGTCATTGATAGATTTTGAGAGAAATTAGAATGATCTTGATGATCGATCATTCTAATTGTCTGAATCAGAAGAGTTCTGGTCCATCGAAAGAAGTTTCGATGATGTCGATGATGAGATCACGATATGTCTCATTACCATACAAAAATAAACCTAACTGAGTCACACAAATAAGAGTTAGGGTCTGGATGTCATCAATTGAACTAGCCCAGTTTGATTGATTTGGATTAGATCCAATTGGGTTCAAGAAATCATGCTAGCACATGATTGAGCCTAACTTTCTCCTCGTGTTATCTTTTCTATCTCAACTGAGCCAAATGTGATTTGACTCACCCAGAGAACTTTGAGAAAGTTTTTTTCAGTCTAACTGGAGCCAGTCCAACTCAAAAAGGATTTGTCTTAATTCATGAGATGAATTTAAGATAACACTTGCAAATTTCTGTGACCTGTCATTTTCGTTTTAGGACATTGGTCAAACGTTGACCCATGGACCTTGAACTGAGGGCCACTTGGCAAGAAGTCATTGAAGAGTTTTGTGGAGTGTCCACCTACTAAATTGGGCCTCAAAGTGGGTGCCATATTCAGATTGGGCGTGTGCCCCAAGTGGATAAGGATAGAGTCCCATGAGATAAGGACTCTAATCCCTTGATCAACTTGGACTGTGGGGTGCCAATCTCACTGTGCTTATCCAGTGTTGGCACCAACAGTAAGAGGAATTATGGGGATTCTTATCTGATATGATCAGATGATATCACTCTATCAATCAAAATTTTTTCAAAATTAATTAAAATTTTCTGATTGGTCGAATGATGTGGCACTGCATGGCGCAGCAGGGTCTATTTAAATCCTGTCTGCACCTAGGGAAGAGACGCTGCTCAATACCCAGCAAAAGCCTAAATCCTCTCCACTTCTCCACACCCCCTCTACTCCTCTCCCTCCCCTCTTCATGTCCAAGAGGTTAGGCATCCATCTGGTGCTTGTTCAAGGCATGGTGGCTCCTTGATCAGGAGGCTGCAGCAATCTGTCGAGAAACTGCTGCTCCAGCTTCAGAAGCTCTTTTGAAGAACTTCCAGATCAGATCCAGATCTAATTTTTGGAACAAAGATTCATGAGGAGAAGACAATCTAGATCCTACTTGAGTGGATACTGGTAGAGGCCAGGCGACTGCGTCACTATTTTAGAACCTCGGGCATTACTGCGATCATCTACAGGGTAATCTAGTTATCCTAGAAGTATTTCTCTATTTCTCATGTTTCTAGATTTAATATCAGATAATAAAAATTAAATCTAATAGATCTTAAATCTAAAATATCATAGGATATTTTTTTTTTTGAATATTCCGCCCCAGATCTCATTAGATCTGAAAAATCCTACAAGGAAAAAGCTGATTTTTCCTTCAACTGGTATCAGAGCCAGGTTGATGGCTCTATTTCAGATCTAATTTTTATTTTTATTTATCTAATATTAATAGATTTTAAATATCACATCAGATATGATAGGATCTAAAATTAAAAAAATTTAAAATTAAATCTATGTAGATCTAACATGTATGAGATGCATGACTAGACTAGGAGTAGTTTGATCTATGAATAGTCTTATAGTTTTATATTTTAATGAGACTAAAATATAAATTAGATTTAATTTATTTTTTATTTTTTTAATATTATAAATAT
The DNA here is from genome assembly GCF_000442705.2 of Elaeis guineensis. Taxonomy (NCBI): domain Eukaryota; kingdom Viridiplantae; phylum Streptophyta; class Magnoliopsida; order Arecales; family Arecaceae; genus Elaeis; species Elaeis guineensis. The sequence continues at coordinate 57,013,761 of NC_025997.2, forward strand.
TATATTCAGATCAAGAAATAAAAAATAAAATTTTAATTAATATATAAGATTGATCTGTTGCATGCCTAAACTAGTTGTAGAATTATTCTAGTAACTGTCTAAAATAGATTTTATATTGAATAGTTTAATTTAAATCTTATTTTTCAGATATTATATGTGATGTATCAGATCTGAAAGCATGCTAATTAGATCAGATTTTAATACATGAGATGTATGCAAAGTATGTATAAGTTAGATCTGAAATTATATATGTGATATGTAACTTAGATCTAACTAGTTTTGTAGTTAAATTAATATTTCTGATTAAGAAGTTCCTCATGGCCGTCCGATCATAAAAATAAAGTAGGGTTTAAAACTCTCTCTTTCCATTCAATGGGATGTTCTTATGGCGTGTAGGGGTGCTGCGCGTTCATCCTTAATCAGAAATCAAAATTTATTTTTCTGCAAATCATAGATCCTGAAATTCTAAGATTTATTTACATATTTTGTTTATGAACCCAAAACTTAATTAATGAATTAAGCTTATGAAATTAAATTAGATCTAAAATTGAGAATTTCAGATCTAAGTCATTTTCATAAAATTAGGTTCAGGCTTGGGTAGCTCAATTAGGTCTAGCGGTTGATCAAACCGAATCAAAAGTTAATTAGGTGGGATCATGAAAGCTAATAATTGACCAGCCTAGTAGGATTAAGTCTAGGTCAAGATCGAATCACATTTAGATGTGACTCAATCAAGTTAAGACCTAATTTGGCTCAGTGGTTAGAGCCTGGATTGTAGACTAACCCAATTAGTTCTGATTCGATAATTTGGTGTCTAAGGTAAGTTGGATAGATGCGACCGACTGGTTTTTAATTAGGAGCTACTCGACTCGAATGCATGCTTATCAAGTTAATGGCATATCCCTCCCATCGGTCTCACTTATCTGGCCATATGTGTCGATCCAATTCTGATTTGAGGTGGCTAACAATTCGAGCTAACCCATATCATTAGGTTAGTCATAATTATTATGACTATGTCAAGTCAAGTTTAATGAGACCTAAATCAAATCTCCCTAAGAAAATATTAAGTCTAAGGTCTTCCACCATTGTGGATGTGCGGGCCCTTCCCGAGGTTGATTGTTCTCGACTGGTTATAGTGGCTCAGTTGAACCGGAAAGATGCAACCATGTCCATTAGGCATAGGATGCTATGAATTAGAGGATAGATTGTGCTCAATATTCTGAATATGGTGAGGGACCCAATCAAGAATCTAATTCGTTCAAATGGTGGGTCTGACTTAACTAAGGATTGGAGCAATATTCCGAGCACGGTGAGCTTCATGAATTAGAGATCAAGTTTTGGGTGCACCATGATTAAAGAATCATTGGATGAGAGTTGTCCACTCATCGGTTAACCCATCACCAATAATTGTGAGGTGAGATGGTGAGCCAGTCAGTGAGACCGCACCACCCACTAGAAATCACTAATCACAGAGATTTTCACATCTCTACCTAGGGAGTGTAGGGATTTGAGAAAATAGTGGGAGCCTAATTTGTTTAAAAATAAAACCCCTAAATAAATTGGTTAAGTCTGATTACAAAATCGAACTAGAAATTTTTGACTCTCTACAGAAAATATGTCTGCGTCCAACCCCCTGACCAAAATACTAGACACCCACAGATTGACTGGACCTAATTTCAAAGACTGATTGAGAAACTATAGAATTGTTTTGAGTTTCGAGAAACTGACTCATATCTTGGATCAGGATCCACCTGTCATACCAGCACATCCGACTGCTGAACAGAGAGCATCTTTAGAAAAGTAGATGGATGACGATAACAAAGCCAGATACAATATGTTGGGTGCCATGTCTGATGACTTGTAGCGCCAGCATGAGAATATTATGGCTACCCACCAAATGTTGGCTCATCTACAAAAGTTGTTTGGTGAACAAAGTCGTGCAATCAAGTATCAAGTCTGCCAAAGACTTTTTAAGACTAAAATGCGTGATGGGCATTCAGTCCAAGATCATTGTTTGTCAATGATCAAAGATCTTGAGGAGCTTGAGAAGCTCGGTGTCATCTTAGACAAGGATTTTCAGATTGATGTGATCCTTCAGTTCTTGTCTAATGCATATGGTCAGTTCATCATCAACTTTCATATGCATAAGATGCAGTGTACCTTGGCTGAGTTAATGAACATGTTGGTTATGGCTGAGCTTTCTTTGAAAGGTTCAAAAGGCTCAGTCCTTACTGTGGAGCGGACTTCTTCCAAGAGAAAATTTTTTGGAAAGAAGAAGAAGTCTGCGAAGAAGCAGAGGTGGATGGAAAGAAGAAAAAGATAGAACCGAAGAAGAAGGCTGCTGAAAAGAAAAAATATTTCCACTGCAATTCAGATGACCATTGGAAGCAGAACTATCCTCAGTACTTGGCCACCCTGAAGAACAAGAAGGATGGTCCTTCTGGAGGTATGCTCATTATAGAATCTAATCTTATGGTTTCTTCTGCATCCAGTTGGATACTTGACTCTGGTTCTAGTGCTCATTTGTGTACTTCTATGCAGGATCTTGAAGAGAGCAGGAGGCTGAGGGATGGGGATATGATCCTATACATCAGGAATGGAGCAAGAGTTGCTGCTGTGGCCGTGGAAACCCACCCTCTGCGTTTATCGTTAGGATTAAATTTACTTCTTAGAGATTGTTATTATGTGCCTGCAGCAAGCAGAAATTTGATTTCTATTTCATGTTTAGCACAAGAAAGCTATGTGATTAGCTTTCATAAGAACCATTGTAACATATTTTATGAAAATAATAAAGTTGCAAATGATTTTCTTATTAATGGTCTCTATCAGCTATATATTGATGTATCTGTATTTCATATCGAGCAAAATGTGAATGCCATGGGAATTAAAAGGCCTAGAGATAGTCTAGATGATAGATATCTGTGGCACCTAAGGCTAGGTCATATAGCGGAAGATAGGGTTAACAAATTAGAAAAATCCGGACTATTGAGTCCGTTGACTTTCGAGTCATATCCAGTTTGTGAATCATGCCTTCAAGGCAAAATGACCAAGCTTCCTTTTACAGGACATGGGGAAAGGGCCCCAGACCTACTTGCCCTAATACATACAGATGTGTGCGGCCCATTTGATGTGCCGGCTAGAGGCAACTATGTCTACTTCATTACTTTCACCGATGATATGTCTAGGTACGGGTATGTATTTCTAATGAAACACAAGTCTGATGCTTTTGAAAAGTTCAAAGAATTCAGACATAAAGTAAAAAAATAAACAGAAAAGTCCATTAAGGTTCTTCGATCAGATCGAGGAGACGAATACCTTAGTCGGGAATTTCTAGACTATCTTAAGGATAATGGCATAGTCTCTCAATGGACTCCACCTGGAATGCCACAACTCAACAGAGTTTCAGAACAGAGGAATCGGACCCTATTAGATATGGTCCATTCCATGATGAGCTTCATGGACCTCTCTGAGTTTCTTTGGGGATATTGTCTCAAGACAACAATATATGTATTGAATAGGGTTTTCTCTAAAACCATTCCTACCACACCGTATGAGTATGGCATGGTAAGAAGCCAAGTCTGAGTCATCTCAGAATTTGAGGTTGTCCGGCTGATGTCAAGAGACAACAGGCGAACAAGTTAGATTCAGGTCTTTTAGAGCTCGATTCATAGGATATCCTAAAGAGTCATTAGGATACTATTTCTATATTTCGGAAGATCACAATGTGATTGTGAATCGACATGCTATTTTTCTTGAAAAATAATTTATTCAAGAAGGTAGCATCGGAAGAATAATTAAGCTCAAGGAAAATATCTCCCAAGAGCAACGAGCTAAAGAACCTGAGAAACCAAATCAATTAGAACCAGTCCAAACACAACCTCTTCCACCTCGTAGATCGACTAGAGTTTTCCATCCTCTTGAAAGATACTTAGGTACTATACAAGAGGAAGTAGAGAAAATGTTCCTCACGGGAAATGGAGCTCATGGTGATGACCCCAAGACCTATGACGAGGCAATATCAGATATTGACTCTGAGAAATGGTTAGAGGCAATGAGATCAGAAATTGACTCGATGCACTCAAACCAAGTCTGGATCTTGGTAGATCCACCTGAAGGTATTGTACCTATTAAGTGTAAATGAATCTTCAAGAGAAAGATAGGTACAGATGGAAATGTGAAGACATTCAAGGCTAGGCTCGTAGCGAAAGGTTATAGTCAGCATGAAGGTATTGACTATCAGGATACCTTTTCATCCGTAGCCATGCTAAAATCCATCCGCACATTGCTTGCTGTTGCAGCCTATTTCGATTATAAAATATAGCAGATAGACGTGAAAATGGTATTCTTAAATAGATATCTTGAGGAAAATATCTATATGGAACAGCCGCTTGGTTTCACATCCAGTGATGATGATCATAAGATCTGCAAGCTGCAAAGGTCCATTTATAGACTTAAGCAAGCATCTCAGAGCTGGAATACTCATTTCAATGATGTGATCAAAATATTTGATTTCATCAAGAACGAGGAGGAACCATGTGTATTCAAGAAGGTTAGTGAGAGCGCAGTTGTCTTCCTCATACTGTACGTAGATGACATCCTCCTGATTGGGAATGATATTTCCATGATGACCTCAGTCAAAATATGGTTGTCTAAGGAGTTCTCTATGAAAGATCTAGGAGAAGCATCCTTTATACTGGGTATTAAGGTCTATAGAGATAGACCAAATAGGATGTTGGGATTCTCACAGAAGATGTACATAGAGGAGGTGCTAAAAAGGTTTAGCATGAAAAACTCTAAAAGAGGTTTAGTATCTTTTAGACATGGCATTCATCTCTCCAAGAAGATGTGCCCTAGCACATCGAGGAGATTGAACGCATGAGCAAGATCCCTTATGCTTCCGTAATAGGGAGTCTCATGTATGTCATGCTATGTACATGACCTGATATAGCCCATGCTATGAGTGTTACAAGCAGATATCAGTCGAATCCAGGTGAAGAGCACTGGACTTCTATGAAATGTATCCTTAAGTACTTGAGAAGGACTAAGGATATGTTTCTAGTCTTTGGGAATGGAGAACTCCAAGTTCAGAGATTTACAGACTCAGACTTTATGTCTAATATAGACGATCGAAAGTCGATATCTGAAAGTCTGTTCATTTATAATGGTGGTGCAGTTAGCTGGAAGAATTCCAAGCAAACGGTGATTGCTGATTCTACCATGGAGGCAGAGTATATTGCTGCATCAGAAGCTGCGAAGGAGGTATTCTGGTATAAGAAGTTTGCCACAGAGCTTGGAGTGATGTCATCGATGCCATCCCCCTTTACAGTGACAATAATGGCGCCATAGCCCTAGCTAAGGAGCCAAGTCTCATCAGAAGTCCAAACATATCGAGTGACGATTCCATCTGATCCGTGATTACCTTGAAAAAGGTTATGTCGAGGTTAAGAGAGTCGACTCCACAGACAATGTGGCAGACCCACTGATAAAGCCATTAGGCCAGCAGAAGATCGAAGCCCATCTTGAGAAGATGAGATTTAGATATGTAGCCAATTGATATTAGGTCAAGTGGGAGTTTGTTAGATGTATGCCCTAGATGCCAAATTGGCTGACACATTCCTATACAAATGTAAGGACAAATTTATAATTTTAACTATAAATGAATAAAAAGATTATTCTACTATCACATTGTGTACATTATGTCTATGATACATCCTTTGAGTTAGTAGAAATATTAATTCATATTTTCAAGAGTTGAAAATTTAAGGCATGAATTTACATAACTAACTCATAAATAGCTTCTGATCATAGGATCATCATGAGGATGGTGATCGATCCGGAAGGTTGGTGTACGATTGCTTTCTTAGAATAGATGTATCTTAAGTCTACGGTATGGAGACATCGGAGCAAGAGTACAGATATTCGTTGAGAATGAGAGTACTGAGCGTGACCATCTCGAGCAGTCATAAGGAAGTCTACCTTCTCGTCGATGACTAGCTCGATGCTGCAGCTGTGTGTCTAGTTCTTTGACCTGAGGTACATCGACAGTCTGCCTTGAGTGTGTTATAGTTTGACTACACCATAACTCGATCTCCTAGCCATTCGAAATCCTGAGGTATATGTTGGTTGTAGCATATTCATTGTAGGAATCAGATCACACCAAGAAGGGATCTATCAACTTTGGTAGATGAGAGGATTAGTCCTATGATGATCGAAAGATTGAGTCCTTTAGCCCATGGCCATGGTAGAGTGAAATAATAAAAAAGAGATTTTCATTAAGGTTTCACATCAAACTTGGATCGATCGATTGATTCATATGACTGATGTTGGGTTTGACGAGTTCACCTTAACCCTAATTCAGTCAGGACTCATGATAGAAGAACTCAATCACACAGGTAGCTGCACCAAGAGGTTCATCTTTATTTCTGATGGATTGCCACCATATACTGCTAGGTGTCATTGGTGGATTTTGGGAGCAATTAGAATGATCTTGATGATCGATCATTCTAATTGTCTGAATCAGAAGAGTTCTGGTCCATCAAAAAGAGTTTCGATGATGTCGATGATGAGATCACGACATGTCTCATTACCATACAGAAATAAACCTAACTGGATCACATAAATAAGAGTTAGGGTCTGGATGTCATCAATTGAGCTAGTCCAGTTCGATTGATTTAGATTAGATCCAATTGGGTTCAAGAAAATCATGCTAGCACACGATTGAGCCTAACTTTCTCCTCGTGTAATCTTTTCTATCTCGACTGAGCCAAATGTGATTTGACTCATCCAGAGAACCTTGAGAAGATATCTCTCAGTCTAACTGGAGCCAGTCCAGCTCAGAAAGGACTTGTCTTATTTCATGAGATAAATTTAAGATAACACCTGCTAATTCCTGTCACCTGCCATTTTCGTTTTAGGACATTGGTCAAACGTTGACCCATGGACCTTGGACCGAAGGCCACTTGGCAAGAGGTCATTGGAGATTTTTTGTAGAGTGTCCACCTACTAAATTCAGCCTCAAAGTGGGTGCCATATTCAGATTGGGCGTGCATCCCAAGTAGATAAGGATAGAGTCCCATGAGATGAGGACTCTGATCCCTTGATCAACTTGGACTGTGGGGCACCAATCTCACTGTGCTTATCCAGTGTTGGCACCAACAGTAGGAGGGATTATGAGGATTCTTATCTGATATGATCAGATGATATCACTCCACTAATCAAAATTTTTTCAGAATTAATTGGAATTTTTTGATTGGTCGAATGATGTGACACTGCATGGCGCAGTAGGGTCTATTTAAACCCTATCTGTGCCTAAGGGAGAGACGCTGCTCAATACCCAGCAAAAGCCTAAATCCTCTCCACTTCTCCATGCTCCCTCTGCTCCTCTCCCTCTCCTCTTCACATCCAAGAGGTTGGGCATCCATTTGGTGCTTGTCCAAGGCGTGGTGGCTCCTTGATCAGGAGGCTGCAGCAATCTGTCGAGAAACTGCTGCTCCAGCTTCAGAAGCTCTTTTGAAGAACTTCCAGATCAGATCCAGATCTAATTTTTGGAGCAAAGATTCATGAGGAGAAGATAATTTAGATCTTACTTTAGTGGATACTGGTAGAGGCCAGACGACTGCGTGGCTATTTTAGAACCTCGGGCATTGCTGCGATCATCTACAGGGTAATCTAGTTACCCCAGAGGTATTTCTCTATTCCTCATGTTTCAATATTTAATTTTAGATTTAATATTAGATAATAAGAATTAGATCTAAAATATCATAGGATTTTTTTTTTTGAATTTTTCATCCCAGATCTCATTAGATCTGGAAGATCCTACAAGAAAAAAGTCGGTTTTTCCTTCAGATAACAAGGCAAAGTGTTATATTTTGGGGTCCATGTCCAATAATCTTCAGTGATAGCATGACCACATGAGGACTGTCAGAGAGATACTGACTCACCTACAAGAGTTGTACGGTGAGCAGAGTCACATAGCTCACTTTGAGGTCTCCCGATAACTTTTTAGAGCGAAAATGCGTGATGGGCAGTCCGTCATTGATCATTGTTTGATAATGATCAAAGATATCGAGGAGCTTCAAAAGCTCAGTATGAACATGGACAAAGAATTACAGGTGGATCTGATCCTCCAGTCTCTTCCTAATTCATATCGACAGTTCATCATGAACTACTATATGAATAAAATTGATATAGCAGAGGGTACCTTGAAGAGTTCAAGAGATACAGTTCTGGCTATGGAGCGGGCTTCCTCCAAAAAAAATTTCTTTCAAGAAGAAGAAGAAGCCTGCGAAGAAGCAAAAAAATGAGGCCAAACCCAAGAAGTAGGTTTTGAAGAAGGCTGACGATATGGGAAAGTATTTCCATTGCAACATTGAAGGCCACTAAAGGAGGAACTGTCCGACCTACCTGACGACTGTTAAGAGCAGGAGAAGGATGGACCTTCTGAAGATACGTCTGATATGCTCGTTATTGAAACTAATCTAATGGTTTCTTTTTCTTCTAGTTGGGTTCTAGATTCTAGATCAAGTGCTCATTTGTGTACTTCTGTGCAGGATCTTGAAGAAGTGAGAGAGCTGAGAGAAGGCGAGATCACTCTTCGGATCGGCAATAGAGCAAGGGTTGCTACTATGGCCGTCGTGACCTACCCTCTGCGATTATCATTAGGAGTTAGTTTAACTCTTAAAGACTGCTATTATATACTTATAGCAAGTAGGAATTTGATTTCCATATCTGTGCTGACACAGGATAATTATAATTTTTATTTCAACAAAGACATGTATTCAATTTATTTCGAAAATAAAATTATTGCACGTGCTTTTTTGATTGACAGTCTTTATTATTTGCATATGGATGTGAGTGTAAATATTAATGAGCAAATTATGAATACCATAGGATCTAAAAGACTTGGAGATAGGATTAGTCAAAATATCTGTGGCACCTTAGGCTAGGCCATATTGGAGAGGACAGACTCAACAAACTGGAGAAAGATGATCTTCTCAGATCATTGACTTTCGAGTCTTATTCGATTTGTGAATCGTGTCTTCAAAAAAAATGGTCAAACTATCCTTTGTGGGACAAGGGAAAAGGGCCACTGAGATATTAGTCCTGGTACATACTGATGTGTGTAGTCTCTTCGATGTACAAGCCAGGGGTGGCTATAATTTTTACTGATGATTATTCATGGTATGGGTTTGTATATCTGATACACCGAAAGTCTGAAGCCTTTAAAAAATTCATAGAGTTTAGATATGAAGTAGAAAAATAGATCAAAAAATCTATAAAGGTTTTTCAATCAGATCGAGGAGGAGAATACCTCAGTGGAGAATTTCGAGTCTATCTCAAGGATAATGGCATAGTCTCACAGTGGACATCTCTAGGGATGCCTCAGCTTAACGGGATATCCGAAAGGAGGAATCAGACCCTATTAAATATGGTCCGATTCATGATGAGCTTCACAGACCTTTCCATCTTTCTTTGGGGATATACATTGTTTTCTGCGATTCATCTTTTAAATTGGGTTTCCTCTAAATTTGTTCCTACCATACTATATGAGTTATCATATGGTAAGAAGCCAATTCTTGGGTACCTTAAGATTTGGGATTGTCAAGTCCATGTCAAGTGACAGTAGGCAGACAAGTTAGAGGTTAAGTCATTTAGGGCTCACTTTATAAGGTATCCTAAGAAAACTATGGGATACTATTTCTATCTTTCAAAAGATTATAATGTGATTGTGAGCCGTCATACCGTCTTCTTGAAAAAGAAGTTTATCCAAAATGAAGGCAGTGGGAGGAAGATTGAGCTCGAAGAAAAAGTCTTTGAAGAGCATCGAGTCTAAGAATCTGAACTCAGTAATGAGCCAGTAGATGTGATACCTCCTCCACCTCGTAGATCAAGTAGGGTCTTCCATCCTCCTGAATGGTACTTAGGTATTCTTACAGAGAATTTAGAGGAAGCATTCCTTGTGGGAGATAAGGACATTAGGAATGATCCCAAGACCTATGATGAGACAATGTTAGATATAGACTTCGAGAAATGGATAGAAGTGATGAAGTTAGAAATTGACTCCATGCATTCTAATCAGGTTTGGTCTTTAGTAGATCCACCTGAAGGTATTGTACTTATTGAATGTAAATAGATTTATAAAAAAAATTAGGTCAGATGGTAAAATAAAGACCTGTAAGGCAAAGCTAGTCGCGAAAGGTTATAGTCAACGCGAAGGTATTAACTACCATAAAATTTTTTCGTCCGTAACCATGCTGAAATCTATTCATACTCTGCTTGCTATAGCAGTCTTTCATGATTATAAAATTTGGCAAATAGATGTGAAAACTGCCTTCCTAAATGGATATCTTGAAAAAGATATCTATATGGAGCAGCCTTTGGGTCTCACATCCAGTGATAGTGATCACAAGGTCTGCAAGCTGTAAAGGTCCATATATGGACTCAAGCAAGCATCTCAGAGTTGAAACATTCACTTTAATGATGTGATCAAAATATTTGATTTCATCAAAAATGAAGAGGAGCCGTGTATGTGTAAAAAGGTTAGGAGAGCGCTGTCACATTTCTCATATTGTACATAGATGACATCCTTCTGATTGAAAATGATATTTTCATGCTGACATCAGTCAAAGTATGATTGTCAAAAGAGTTTGCCATGAAAGATCTAAGAGAAGCTTCCTATATTCTTGGTATAAAGGTCAATAGAGATAGATCTAAGAGGATGATAGGACTCTCACAGCGAATGTACATAGAGGAGGTGCTGAAGAGGTTCAGCATGAAAAACTCCAACAGGGATCTTTTGCCCCTTAGACATGGCATTCATCTCTCCAAGAAGATATGTCCTGACATACCTGAAGAGATCCAGTGCATGAGCAAGATCCCTTATGCTTCAACAATAGGGAGCCTCATGTATACTATGTTATGTATACGATCTGATATAGCACTTGTCGTGAGTATCACGAGCAGATATCAGGCGAATCCAAGTGAAGAATACTGGATTGCTATTCAAAATATCTTTAAATACTTGAGAAGGACTAAGAATTTGTTGTTGATCTTTGATGGAGGATCAGAGCTAAAAATTAAGGGATACATCGATTCAGACTTCATGACTGATATTGATGATAGAAAGTCTACATCAGAGTGTATCTTCTTGTGTAATGATGGTGAGTCTACATCAAAGTCTACATCAGATTTTAGTCCTTAAACTGGTTCGTGACCAAATGATACGTTGTTACTAAGGACAATAATGTTTATCAAGCATAGGTCATCGGGTGCCATATTGGTTGGTTGTCCTCTTAACCAAAGAGTGTGGAGACACTGGTATGGCATACAGGTGAGATGTAAGGGTACATCTGCACGGAACATGATCGACTTCGGAGCTTATTCTGCTGTCAAGATTTGCTCCGATGGGATATGGGTATAACTGTCGCTCCAACCTGAGACCACCACGGTGACTTACAAGCAACTCACTGCACTTAGACACTGGACTATCTGAATTTTTAATTTAGTGATGGAAGGCTGCTGAGTGTAGTCAAGTACTTGACTTGTCGGTGCGTGTGTCAAGATGGGATTGACCACTCCAATTCATGAGCTATGCATAGTTGTGTTTCAATTTAGCAAAACCTTGGCCAGGGTAGTCCTAGTAAGGAGTCACAGGACTGTTTGAGTTGAGCATGATTTGGATGATCTGATCAGGGTTGACAGTTTAACCTTGAGTCGTCCTATACACAGGGGTCAAAAGGGATGAATTATACAGTAACCATATTCACATAGGTTCTGAATGTTGCGATTGCGACTATTCGACCTATCCAGATGTCGGGTACCATTGCTAGATGTTCACTTCGATTAGTACAGGAATTGATTCCTGTGCTACCGGCTTAGGTTCGAACCTGTGGGGTCATACACATTAGAGATTTCTATCTGATCTAATGGCTGGTGAAGAGTCTCACTGGACTAAGACTCTTTGACCAAGTGTCCTAATGCTCGAGGACTCTGAGTCCTATGTGTCTGGGACTCTGTGATTGAGAATCAGCATTCTCTGATCATGAGTTCTATATATTTTGGGTACCGGGGTCAAGAGTCCCACTGGTTTGGGACTCTTCGATCAAGATTTCATATCGATGGACTTTGATGCCGATTGCCCATCGGATTTGGACTCAGTATTTATGAGAAGTTTAATTAGTGATTTGATCACTAATTAACTCAATTTGATTGAGTAATTATTTTTGGATCAAGTCTAATGGAATTGGATTCAGTTGGGTTTGATCCGATTAGGTTAAGAGTTGACCTAATCGCCAAGGTGGTTTGGTCCTTGATCCGATCAGGGGTTGGGCTTAGTCAATTCTTGATTTGATTAGAATTTTATTGAGCCTAATTAAGCCTAATTATGTTGGGTTTAATTTTATCTAATTGTGCCTAACCTATTTTAATAAGGTTGGTTCAATTAGGTTTGAAACCACCTTTGACTTATCTCCCTGCGCCACCTCACCTCACCTGTGCCTATTTGAATTCATGAGAAATAAGTTCTCATGAATTTTTCCCACGCAAAAGCCTTCCCACACCCCTCCCTTGTGCACCATTTGGGTGGATAAAGATTGGTTGGTTGGCCATTAAAATTCAAATGATGTTTGAATTTGAATGGGCAACTAACCCATGCACCACCTTATCTATTTGTGCGCCCCTTGCTCTACACAAGAAAATATTTCTCATGTAGACTCTCCACGCACAAAGAGCCCATGCCCCTCTCTTCTCTTGCCTTGAGTGGATAAGGATAGGTTGGTTGGCATTTGAATTCAAATTTGATTTGAATTCAAGTGAGCAACCACCTAGCTTTATCTTCTCACGCAGTGAAGACGCGGTAAAGATGCGGTCTTGCACTGTTTTAAAAAGGGAAGAGAAGGTGAGGCGTGTACACGACTTTCTTAGAGAGAAAGAGTGGTGTTAGAAAGGCCTTCTGCATGAGAAAAGAAAAGAAGAGAAAAGAAAAGAAGAGAGAAAGGGTGGTGTTAGAAAGGCCTTCTGCATGAGAAAAGAAAAGAAAAGAAGAGAAAAGAAAAGAAGAGAGAAAGGGTGCAGGATCTTCTGTGAGTACCCTAGGATTTCTACCTAGGGTTCGAAAAGTGAGAAGGTGAGCTACGAGTATCGTGAGCCTGCCAAACTTCAGAAAGAGCTTCATCAACCTCTCAAGTATTTTTGCTGACGATTCGGAGCATTCGAGGAGTCGGCAGACATCGATCGAAGGAGTTCGATCAGCATCAGCCGTCGAAAAAATTCTGCAATGAACTAGCATTCATGAGGAGCCGATCAGATCGAAAGCTTCGTGTGGATGATCCACAGAGGCCAGACATATTATGTGGCTGCATTGCGATGATCAGACCTTTCCGATAGTGATCAGACTGCGGCGATTGACTATCCGCACGAAGGTAATGTGTTCTGAACACATAATAGTAAAACGTTTACTATAGAATTCGAAATTTCAAATTTAAATGCATGCTATATATATCATATTTAGATTCTCATGTTGGATTAATACATGTTAATTAATTAGATTAATTAACAATTTTCACTGTAAAATTATATTTTTGAAAAGTTTTAAAATTACTGTTTTACCCCTATATTGAAATTCACTATAAATGGTATCAGAGCAGGTTCTAAAATATGATATACATTTGCATGTGTAGATTAAGTAGTAATTTAAAAGTTTAAATTTAAAATTTAAATTTGCAATTTGAAATTTAAAATTTAAAATTTAAATTTTGAAATTTAAAATTCGAAATTCAAAATTCAAAAATTTAAAATTCAAAATTTAAAATTTGAAATTTGAAATTTATTTGAAATTTAAAATTCAAAATTTAAAATTCAAAATTTGAAATTCAAAATTTGAAATTCAAAATTTGAAATTCAAAATTTAAAATTTGAAATTTGAAATTTATTTGAAATTTGAAATTTAAAATTTAAAATTTGAAATTTGAAATTTAAATTTTGAAATTGATATATTTAGATATACTTGATCCAAGTAGCAAGTAGTCTAATTGGATTGGTTGCCATGGTCGTCCGGTCATAAGAGAAAAGTAGGGTTTAAAGGCCCTCTCCTCCCATTCGATGGGGTTCTCCTATGGCGGTAGGGATACCGAGCGATTATATCCCATACAGACGAAGCAGTGAAAGGACTTAATTGTAAAAGTTCAATTATGAAATTTATCATGAATATGTTAGATTAGATCTAAAAAAATATTCATGATTTATTTTGATTGAGTTATTTTCTGTTATGTAATTAGCAATAGGATTGCTGTTTATGAAATGTTCTGATCCGTTTGTGAAATAAGTCAACACATTTGGTGAACAAAAAATAAAACTTTTCAAATTTAAAAATTATTTTTGAAATATCAAACCTTGACCCATCAGCCCTAATACTTAATTAAAAGAATTAAGTGTTGTCTAGTTGGTCTAGAATTATGAATTAAGACCTAAGACAATTGCATAAACTTGTGGGTTAATGGGTTAGATGGATTAGGTCCATAATTGGGTTAGACCTAAGGTTAGCTTAAAGAAATGGACTAAATTAGAGTAATTGGTCAAATCTAATCAAAAGTTGAATTAGATTAGGTCAAGGACACTTTAGACTCAACTCCAATAGTTGTAGTTGAATGAGTCCATGTTTTTAACTAGACCAAGATGGACTTAATTCATAGCTACGCAGTAGAATTTTATTTACTAAGTTGATCAAATTAAAACTAATGAACCAGTTGGTGTCTAAGGTAAGTTCGGCAGTCTGACCAGTGGTTTTTAACTGGGAGCTACTCGCATTGATTCGATCTCTGACGAGTTAACGGTATATCCCTTCCACTGATCTCACTTACCTGGCCAACCTGGTGAGTTAAGTTTTGATTAGATCACTTGGTGATTAGGGCTCACCCATGTCATTAGGTAAATCAGTGTGACTGATTTAGGTGCTCCTAATGCCGGCTTTAATTAAATCCTTTTTAATCTGACTTGGTGAAGTCAGTGGGAGGATTGAAATTGGCTGGTTAATTTTTTCTCTTCTACCCTTTAATAAAATCCTCAAAAATTATTAGGTCCCTAAAAATGATTAAGTTATAGTGATAACTAAGTCATAGCCTCCCATTAAGTGAGTGATAATGAGTCCATTAGTTTAATAATCACTGGAGGCCCAAAGGCCTGGTGCTTATTGACTAATGGAATTATCATTCATAATATGATCATTTGGTTGTCTTTTTGATGGTGGTCAGGTTGGCCGGCCAAAGTCGGGCCTGATCATTTATTGGTCAGATTCACCAAATCAAATCATGTTAATGGTTGGACCTAACCCGATCTTTTCAGTGGAGGCCAAAGCCTACTGATTAGATTCTGGGGCAAAATTAATTACTAGAAGTTGTTTAGAGAAACAACTGGTTATGAACCTACCCATAAAAGCACATGGGTTGACCAACCAAAGTTGGGCTCGTGTGTGGTCTGTGTGGATTCTAGTATCCACTAAGGAATTAAAATAATTCCTCGAATTGGAGGTTAAGGCTACCAATTCATAAAAATACTGGAAGAAACTTTAGACTAAAGTCTAAATCTTTAGTATTAATAATTTATATACTAATAAAGGTCTGGTTTTCTTTTATGTAGCTATGGCCACTACCCTGTCACTCTGATCATTATTAGATAATGACAAGCTCATGGGACCTAATTTCGATAGCTGATATCGAAAATTGAAAATCGTCCTTGAGCATGAGTGGATCCTTTATGTAGTAACGGATCCGGCACTTGAGGAGCCAGCCTCGAATGCTAGAGAGACGATCTGAGACACTTACCAGAAGTGGCTCAACGACCGCACCACCGTTCGGTGCATAAAGCTGGTAGCAATGAATGATGAGTTCAGCTATAGGTTCGAAAATATCCAGCCACAGGAGATGCTTCAAATGTTGAACGACTCCTTTGGTACGCCTGACGATGTTGAAAGGCACAAAACTAGTTGTGCCATTTTCAATGCTCGGATGAGGGATGGGGCCTCAGTCACTGATCATGTACTGTACATGATCGAAATGGTTGAGTGCCTAAGTAAACTGGGCTTTCTCTTGCACGAGCAGCTCGGTAAGGATGCGATCCTTAATTCTTTGCCCAAGTCCTTTCTCCCCTTCCTTACTCATTTTCGGATGATAAAGCCTGCAGTGAACTACCATGGCTTGTTGGGGTTGCTGTAGAACTTTGAGAAGGACCACCAGCTCCATAAGGAGTCAGTGAATATTGTGGGAGGGTCTTCTTCTGATCGTCGACCCTTTAAGAAAGGGAAGAAGAACAAGAAGAAGAAGAATAAGAAGGTGCAACCGCATGCAGGGACGTCTGCACAGGGTCAGACCAAGAAGCACAAGCCCAATCAAAGCTAGACGGAGTGCTTCTTTTGCAAGAAGCAGGGGCACTGAAAGAGAAACTGTCCTCTATACATTGCCTCCCTAGACCCGAACAGGCCGAAGAAGAAGCAAGGTAATTATATGATAATACCTTGCAACTTTTTCATTTGTGATACTGCTGCCTGGGTATTGGATACCGGAAGCCCTTATCATATCTGTAATTCGATATAGGGTCTGCAGGTCAATAGAAGATTTGATGAAGGCGAGAGGTTCCTAAATGTTGGAGATGGAAGCAAAATTTCAGTTCTAGCTTTAAGAATCATGAACCTTGTAATCAACTCTCGTAATGTAATTCTGAGTGAATGTCACTATTGTCCAAGTTTTTTATTAAATATTATTTCTGTAGGTCTTTTGGCCATGTACGGTTATAAATTTTTAATAAAAAAAAATATTTACAATATCATTTTGAATGATGTTACAATGTTTGTTGGACAACTAAATAATGGAATTTACTTACTATCACAGCCTGTTAATATGGTTCAAACCTCCGGTAAATGCCCTAGAATGGATAATATGTCAGAAATCTACCTTTGGCACTGTAGGCTAGGTCATATCAATAAGAATAGGATAAACAGGTTGGCTCAAGAAGAAATTCTTGAAGTTGGTGATTGTGAATCACTTCCAACCTGTGAGTCCTGTCTTCTTGGGAAGATGACCAAATCATCTTTTACTGAAAAAGGTGAGCGAGCCAGTGAACCTTGGGTCTGATACATTCTGATGTATGTGGATCCATGAGCTCAAGTGCAAGAGATGGATATTTCTACTTCATAACTTTCACAGATGACCTATCGAGGTATGGGTATGTCTACTTAATGAAGCATAAGTCGGAGTCATTTGAAATGTTCAAACTATTCCGAAATGAGATAGAAAAATAAACTGAAAAGTGTATTAAAACTCTTCGATCTGATTGAGGAGGTGAATACCTTTCCAATGAGTTTCTGACATATCTTAGGAAAAATGGGATTCTCTCTCAGTGGACTCCTCCTGGAACACCACAGCATAATGGTGTGTCTGAAAGGAGGAACTGGACCTTGTTGAACATGGTTCGATCCATGATGGGATTTGCTAGTCTGCCGATCTTCCTCTGGGGATATGCGCTCGAATTGCCTTGTTACCTTCTAAATAGGGTTCCGAATAAGTCTGTAACCAAAACGCCATATGAGATATGGATAGGATGTAAGCCAGTACTCTCGCACCTTAGGATTTGGGAGTGTCCGGCTTATGTTAAATGTTTAATTATGGACAAGCTTGGACCTAGGTCTGACAAGTGTTATTTCATAGGGTATCCAAAAGAGACCAAAGGGTATTATTTCTACCTAGCTGATGAGCATAAGGTGTTTGTCAGCCTTAAGGCAATCTTTTTGGAAAAGAAGTTCCTTGGTGAAGGGACTGTTGCCTCTAAGGTCGAACTTGAGAAAGTTCGGTAGGTGAAAATATTGACACAAGTTGCTAAACCTGAATCAGATTTGGTTAGATCAGATTCAGAGCCCATTGTTCCTGCACCTTAAGGCGATTTGGTAGAGTACCACATCAACCGGACAGATACTATGGTTTTTTGGTCCGGGACGGCGATCCTGTCGAACTTGATGAAAATGATAAGGATCCAATCACCTACATGGATGCAATGTAGAGACCTGACTCTGAGAAATAGCTAGAGGCCATGAAATCCGAAATGGAGTCCATGAAGGTCAACGATGTGTGGGTTATTGGTTGACCCATCCGAAAGAGTAAAATCCATAGGGTGTAAGTAGGTCTTCAAGAGGAAGAGGGGCGCAGACGGAAAGGTGGAGACCTATAAAGCCTGTCTGGTTGTTAAGGGATATCGTCAACGTTATGGTATATACTATGATGAGACGTTTTCTCCTATGGCAATGCTCAAATCCATTCAGATTATGCTTGCGATAGCTGTCCATCTGGACTATAAAATCTGGCAGATGAATGTGAAGACAGCTTTCCTAAATGAAGAGCTGGACGAAGAGATGTATATGATATAATCTGAAGGGTTCACATCCATAGATGAGTCTAAGGTGTGCAAGCTACAGAGGTCCATTTATAAACTTAAGCAGGCATCTCGAAGTTGGAACATACATTTTGATAGGATGATCAAGACGTATGGCTTCGTTAAGAATAGAGAAGAGCTCTGCATTTATAAGTGGGCTAATGGTCCAGTAGTGGTATTTCTTGTATTGTATGTGGATGATATTCTCTTAATCGGGAATGATATCCCTGCATTACAGGGAATAAAGATTAGGCTGTCGTCACAGTTCTCCATGAAGGATATGGGAGAAGCTTCCTACATCCTAGGGATGAGGATCTATAAGAATAGATTTAAAAGGTTGCTTGGCTTATCCCAGTCCACGTACATTGATATTATGCTGAAGAGGTTCAGCATGAAGAATTCCAAGAAAGGCTATCTACCGATAGGCCATGGAATTTCTCTCTCGAAGAGGGATTGTCTGACAACACCTCAAGAGAGAGAGCGTATGGATAGAATTGCATATACTTCGACAGTGGGATCTATCATGTACGTCAAGACATATACATGACCAGATGTGGCATACTCACTAGGGGTAGTGAGTAAATACCAATCTGATCCAGGAGAGAATCACTGAAAGATTGTTAAAACCATCCTGAAGTATTTAAAAAATACTAAGGACCAGTGGCTTGTTTATGGTGAATCAGACTTGAGACTTATGGGGTTTACAGACTCCAGTTTTCAGTCTGACCACGATGACAGCAAGAGTGTGTCGGGATTTGTTTTTACCCTTAATGGTGGGGCTGTCTGCTGGAAGAGTTTCAAGCAGCACACTGTGGCTGATTCAGTTTGTGAAGCAGAATATGTCGCTGCATCAGATGCTGCCAAAGAAGCGATGTGGCTGAGGAAATTCATTATCGAGCTTGGAGTAGCACCCTCCCTTGTTGGTCCAGTTCTGCTCTATTGTGACAGCTCTGGAGCCATTGCTCAGGCAAAGGAACTGAAGGCACACCAGCGGATGAAGCATATTCTGCACCACTACCATCTCATTTGGGAAATCGTAGATTGAGGTGACGTCGACCTTCAGAAGATCGATGGAAAGGAGAACCTGACCGACCTATTCACTAAAACCATTACGGTGAAGGAGTTCGACGACCTCAAGTCGAAGATGGGTATTAGATACTGTACCGATTGGCTTTAGGCCAAGTGGAAGATTGTTGGGAATAGTGTCCCAAAGCCAATCGTCAGTCTGTTGACGGTTGTGCTCTTTCCTGTATTAGTATATGAATTATAAATAAATAAAAGTTATTTTGATATTTTTCATCATAAATTATTTCATCTTCTAATGAACTCCTGTATTGTGGTGAAGTCCTTAGGACTATTTAGACTCGACAAAGGAGGATTTGTCGTTTAGTCCTTAAACCTGTTCACAACCAAATGATACGTTGTTACCAAGGACAATAATGTTTATCAAGCATAGGTCGTTGTGTGCCATATGGATTGGTTGTTCTCTTAACCAAGGAGTGTGGAGACACTGGTATAGCATACAGGTGAGATGTAAGGGTACATCTGTACTGAACGTGACTGACTCCGGAGCTTATTCTGCTGTCAAGATTTACTCCGATGGGATATGGGTATAACTGTCCCTCCAACCTGAGACCACCACGGTGACTTGCAAGCAACTCACTGCACTTAGGCACTGGACTACCTAAATTTCTAATTCAGTGATGGAAGGCTGCTGGGTGTAGTCAAGTACTTGACTTGTCGGTGCGTGTGTCAAGATGGGATTGACCACTCCAGTTTAGGAGCTATGTCCAATCGTATTTCAATTTAGCAAAATCTTGGTCAGGGTAGTCCTAGTGAGGAGTCACAGGACTGTTTGAGTTGAGCACGATTCGGATGATCTGATCAGGATTGACAGTTTAACCCTGAGTCATCCTATACACAGGGGTCAAAAGGAATGAATTATACAGTAACCATATTCACGTAGGCTCTGAATGTTGTGATTGTGACTATTCAACCTATCCAAACGTCGGATACCATTGCTAGATGGTCACTTTGATTAGTACAAAAATTGGTTCCTGTGCTACTGGCTTAGGTTCGAACATGCGGGGTCACACACATTAGAGGTTCCTATCTAATCTGATGGCTGGTGAAGAGTCCCACTAGACTGAGACTCTTCGATCAAGAGTTCTAATGCTCGAGGACTCTGAGTCCTACGTGTCTGGAACTCTATGATTGAGAATCAGCATTCTCTGATCATGAGTTCCACACATTTTGGGTATCGGGGTCAAGAGTCCCACTGGTTTGGGACTCTTCGATCAAGGTTTCATATCGATGGACTTTGATGCCCGATTGCCCATCGGATTTGAACTCAGTATTTATGAGAGGTTTAATTAATGATTTGATCACTAATTAACTCAATTTGATTGAGTAATTATTTTTGGATCAAGTCCAATTGAATTGGATTCAGTTGGATTTGACCCGATTAGATTAAGAGTTGACCTAATCACCGAGGTGGTTTGGTCCCTGATCTGATTAGGGATTGGGCTTAGTCAATTTTTGATTTGATTAGAATTTTATTGAGCCTAATTAAGCCTAATTGTGTTGGATTTAATTTAGTCTAATTGTGCCTAACCTATTTTAATAAGGTTGGTTCAATTAGGTTTGAAACCACCTTTGACTTATCTCCCTGCACCACATCACCTCACCTGCGCCTATTTGAATTCATGAGAAACAAGTTTTCATGAACTTTTCCCACGCAGAAGCCTTCCCACGCCCCTCCCTTGTGCGCCATTTGGGTGGATAAAGATTGGTTGGTTGGCCATCAAATTCAAATGATGTTTGAATTTGAATGGGCAACTAACCCATGCGCCACCTTATCTATTTGTGTGCCCCTTGCTCTACACGAGAAAATGTTTCTCATGTAGACTCTCCAAGCACAAAGAGCCCACGACCCTCTCTTCTCTCACCTTGAGTGGATAAAGATAGGTTGGTTGACATTTGAATTCAAATTCGATTTGAATTCAAGTGAGCAACCACCTAGCTTTATCCTCTCATGCGGTGAAGATGCGGTAAAGATGCGGCCTTGCACAGTTTTAAAAAGGGAAGAGAAGGTGAGGCGTGTACATGACTTTCTTAGAGAGAAAGGGTGGTGTTAGAAAGGCCTTTTGCGTGAGAAAAGAAAAGAAAAGAAGAGAAAAAAAAGAGAAGAGAGAAAGGGTGGAGTTAGAAAGGCCTTCTGCGTAAGAAAAGAAAAGAAAAGAAGAGAAAAGAAAAGAAGAGAGAAAGGGCGCAGGATCTTCTGTGAGTACCCTAAGATTTTTGCCTAGGGTTCGGGAAGTGAGAAGGTGAGCTACGAGTATCGTGAGCCCACCAAACTTCAGGAAGAGCTTCATCAACCTCTCAAGCATCTTTGCTGACGATCTAGAGCATCCGAAGAGTCAGCAGACATCGATCGAAGGAGTTCGATCAGCATCAACTGTCGAAAGGATTCTGCAACGAACTAGCATTCATGAGAAGTCGATCAGATCGGAAGCTTCATGTGGATGATCCGTAGAGATCAGACATACTGTATAGCTGTATTACGATGATCAGACCTTTCCGACGTGATCAGACTGCGGTGATTGACTACCTGCACGAAGATAATGTGTTCTGAATATATAACAGTAAAACGTTTACTGTAGAATTCGAAATTTTAAATTTAAATACATGCTATATATATCATATTTAGATCCTTGTGTAGGGTTAATACTTGTTAATTAATTAGATTAATTAATAATTTTTGCTGTAAAATTATAATTTTGAAAAAGTTTTAAAATTATCGTTTTACCCCTGCACTGAAATTCACTACATGGGGTGCCCCATATACTTACCAAAAGAGACTGATGTCTTACCAATTAAGTCTGATTTTAATGAGAAAAAAATCAGATTAAAAAGGTAGAAATCCTTATGAGATAAAGACGTGCCTTTTTAAGTTAATTGGTTCCTGATTTGGATCAAAGAAGGATCTATTTAAAGAGACAGTCTCTTAGGGTTTGGAAGATAGAATTTTATGAAATAAAAACTCCTCTCTCTTTCTCCATGCCATATCCTCTCTCTCTTCTCTTTTTATGCCCAAGGGTTGGGCATCCATCCTTCTACATGCCAAGAGTTGAGGAGGCTTTCTTCTACAGCGAGAAATGAAGAGAAAAAGGCTGTAGTTCAAGAGTTGAGTTCGCAGTCAGGATCAAAGAGTTGATCAAAGTTCTAAAGGGCTAAGATCCTATCTGATGAAGAAGGATCTACCACAAGAAGAAAGATTCATGGTTGATCCCAGTGGATACATGTAGAGACCGGACACGTGTGCGGCTCGAGGACCTTCGAATCTGAGATCATCGGTTGCAGTGAATTTCTACCTACACAAAGGTATTAAGATTTGATCTTATTTTTATTTTATTTTTTAGATTATATGCATGTCTTTACTTCTGGGCTTGGATAGGATTAGATGAGATCTAATGCATATGGGGTTAAAAGATTTAATCCAATTATTTTTCCACTGTAATTGAAAAGTTTTTGAAATCTATACATGCATCCTATCTAATTTTCTAACATAGAGATCCGATCTCTATCACATATTAGATTAGATCTAATATTTTATATGATATTTTTAGATTATGCATGCATGTTTTATATCATAAGATCCATGCTAGGCAGTTGTAGATTAGATCTCGTACATGGTAGATTAAATAGTTTAATCTAGGTTGCTTCTGCTGCATGAAATTTTTTTTAAATATATGCATGAACTGTCCTAGCTTTCTTTCAATTGGTATCAAAGCCAGGTTCTTTTTTACATGATCATGTATGCATCAAGATCTAAAAATAATTATTTTAGATCGCACATACTGGTCATAAGGTTATCCTGCGATAAAGGGTTATATTGAAAAGGTTATCCTAGTACGTGCTGATCTAGATACTTAAATTATAAATAAGTTTAGATGAGATCTAAAGGGGTTTATAATTTATTTTTTCATTTAATATCTAATTTTGATCTAATATTAGAGAAACATGAGATGTTCATAATCTGATTTAGATGAGATCTAAAGTAGTGATCAGATCTGAAGTAATTTAGATTAGATCTAAATTTCTGCATGCTGCATATATGATATGTAAGATTAGATATCCTGGGAGCCTAGTACTCGAATTGTGTATCGCCAGGCCATCCAGTTATAAAAGCAAGTAGGGTTTAAAGACCCTCTCTTCCCATTCGATGGGATTCTCGTATAATATGTAGGGGTGTAAATTGTTGGATTTTCCATATCGGGACATGCATGTATGTTTCAAAAAAAAATTTTCTAAATAATATAGTAGAATAAAAAATTAAAATACCTTTTAATCTATATCATGTATGCATAAAACATAAAGTATTATGATTTACTTCATATGCTGAAATTAAACACATGCTGAATTTTATGTTGAAATTGAATATGTGATCGAATCACATACCGATTCTGCAAATTCTTTCTTCAAATTTAGATCTAGAAGAGAGTAGACTCTTTCTTAGCCGTGCAAGTGCTCGACCTCTATGGGTATCTACTTAGGATCAGTCTGAAAAAGTTCTCTTTGGTATTAATTTTTCTTCTCTAAGAAAAAGCAGCCTATGAATCTGAATGAAGCCTGGATCGCTATCAACTCTTTGATCCTTTTCTTGATCTTCTTTTTCTCTTCTTCTCTTATTTTTTTCTCTTGATTATGAAGCAATCAGGGACTAGAAAACTAGCAAACAAAGGGGGACGCCCAAACTCCTTTGGGCATAAAAGATGGAGGACGCCCAAGCCTTGGGCATTGGCTCTTTAAGGGAGAAAAGAGGAGAGAAGAGAGAGAAGGCGTGGGCACTTCTATGGAGGTATAAGGTTGCTGGATTTCAAGGCTTAGAAGCCTTAGGGAAGATCCCTTTAAATAGGCATAAGGTTTGAATCCTATTCAAAACCAAACATCCATTAAATACAAGTCCTACTTGTATTAGGAATCCTTATTTCTTTAGTTATTTGACTCCCTTTAGGAGATCTTTTAGGCGCCAATTATTGGAGCCTTTGCACCCACAAATACACACGCCACATGGCACCCATGGGATGCCCCATGCTGGTCCCACACGATCTCTAATGGGTGGACATGCCCAACTTGATCAAATCAAATGGCACCCAATCAAAACTATCAAGAAAATTAATTCAAGGCTTGAACCCTTAATTTATTTGATCCAAAACCCTAGGCACCCAACAATTGAAACCCGATGAATCTAATTCATTTAGGTTATTAGCAAGTAATTAAATTTGAATTAATTTTATCAAATAAGAAATTTAAATGTAAAGAAAAAATTGGATCCAACCATATGCTAGCAAGGTTATCCTGAACCTAATAGGATTTCTCTAAACCCAATTGAGACTTCATAAGTCCAATTGCTTATTCCAAATCTGATCACTTTGTTGTGTGACCCCATAGGTTCAATTCTATCTGGTAATGAGATATACAATGATCTCTATCATAGTATCATTGAAACTCTTTTCAATAGATCGAAATAATTTCACTCTAACTTATCAAGAATTATCGATCCTGAGCAATCCTAGTGAGCTCTCACAATCTATCAGTGACACCTAACAGTATGTAGTGACAATCCAGTAGAATCAAAAAAGAATCTCAAGGTATAGTTCACGTGTGATTCAGTCCCTCTATCGTGAGTCGTGACTAGATGGTAGGTCATGAATAAATCGTCAAATCTCATCATCAGTCATATGATATATTCGATCAGCTTAAGTCCAATTGTGATCCTTATGAAAACTCTCTTTCATCAATCATACTGCGTGGCCACAGACTCTCAGACTTAGCCTCTCAAATCTCATAAAATTATTCTTCTCTATCAAGATCGATAGATTCTATCTTGATGCATACCCTACTCCTACAATCGACCAACTGTCGCCAACATCTACTACAAGGGCTCATTGAGATCATGTTTATATGTCAGTCAAACTCCAGCAGCTTCATTGCAAGCAGTCATACCATCACAGGTCAAAGGATCACACACACAACTACAGCATTGAGACAATCACTAATGATCGAGTAAAAATTTAAGTGATCTCTCGTATGATCACGCTCAGTACTAATTGTTCTTTAACAACTACATGCACTCATCGCTCAGTGTCTCTACACTGTAGACCAGAGACTCATCTATCCTGAAGAAAGCAATCTGTACATTGGTCTATTTGGATCAATCATTATCCTCATGATGATACTATGACTGAGAGCATTTAGAAATTATATACATATTTCTAATTCTCAACACTTTGAGAATATGTATCGAAATATTAATTTCATGGACAATTCAAGGACACATCACACTTGAATAAAAATTAAACTTATCCTTTTATTGATCAAATCAATATATTAAGTACAAAATTATGTCCTAGACTTATTACAATGTGTCAGCCATATTGGCTTCTAGGATATACATCTAATAATCTTCCACTTGGACTAAAGCCAATTGGCCACTAATCTAAGTCCCATCTTCTTAAGGTGGACTTCCATCTTTGACTGGCTTAATTGCTTTGTCAGTGGATCTATCACGTTATCCGCAGAGTCTACTCTTCGCACCTCACATATTTCTTTTCAAGATAGTCGCGTATGATATGGTACCACCGTTCGATGTGCTTTGATTTTTTATGAGATCTTGGCTCCTTAACAAGTGCTATGGCTCCATTATTGTCGTAACAAAATGGTATGGCATCTGATGTTATAACTCCAAGTTTCACGATAAACTTCTTGAACCAAAAGCCTTCCTTTACAGCATCTGAAGTAGCAACATATTCAGCTTTCGTGGTCGAATCCACTATGATGGATTGGTTGGAACTCTTCCAGCTAACTGCACCACCATTGCATACGAACACATATCCTGATGTAGATTTCTATTATCAGGATCAGATATGAAGTCTGAATCAGTATACTCCCTGACTCGTAACTCAGAACCTCCTCTAAAGATTAAGAACAAATCCTTAATTCTTCTTAAGTACTTAAGGATGTTCTTCATAGCTATCCAGTGCTCCTTGCCTTGATTCGACTACATTTGCTCGTGACACTCAGAATAAAGATAATATCAGGTCAAGTACACGGCATGACATACATAAGGCTCTCTATAGCTGAGGCATAAAGAATCCTACTCATGCACTGAACTTTCTCAGATGTGGTCGGACACATCGTCTTGGAAAGATGAATACCATGCCTAAGAGGTAAAAATCCTCTTTTAGAGTTTTTCATGCTGAACCTCTTCAGCACTTTCACTAATATAGCTTTTGGGATAGGCCTAGCATCTTTTTAGATCTATCCCTATAGACTTTTATTCTAAGAATATAGGATGCTTCCCCTAGGTCTTTCATAGAAAATTTCTTAGACAACCATCTTTTGACCGTGGTCAGCATGGGAGTATCATTTGCAATGAGGAGAATATCATCTACGTATAATACGAAGAATGGTATTTCGCTTCCACTGATCTTTTTATATATACAAGGTTCCTCTTTATTCTTGATGAAATCAAATGATTTGATTGCATCATCAAAATAAAGATTCCAACTCTGAGAAGCTTGCTTTAATTTGTATATGGACCTTTGTAGCTTGCAGACTCTTTGATTACCATCACCAGATGTGAAATCTATAGGCTGCTTCATATAGATATCCCTTAAGGCATCCATTCAGGAAAGTAATTTTTATATCCATCTGTCAGATTTTATAATCATAATAAGCTGCAATAGCAAGCAAAGTGTGGATGGTTTTAGCATGACTACAGATGAAAAGGTTTCTTGATAGTCAATGCCCTTGCACTGGCTATAACATTTTGCCACAAGTCTAGCTTTATAGGTTTCTACTTTACCATCAGCACCTATTTTTCTTTTGTAGATCTATTTACACCCAATGGGTACTATACCCTCGGGTGGATCCACTAAGGTTCAAACTTTGTTCGAATACATCGAGTCAATTTCTGACTTCATTGCATCTAACCATTTCTCAAAATCGATGTCAGATATTGTCTCGTCAAAGGTATTAGGATTATCATCATGACCCTTATCTCTCATAAGGAATATTTTCTTTATTTCCTCCATAAGCATACCCATATACCTTTCAGGAGGTCAGGAGACCCTGCTAGATCTATGAGGTGGTAGAGAAACATCAACTACTGACTCATGAATAATGGGTTCTTAAGGATCTATAGCTATTTGCTCTTCAGAGACCTTCTCTTCGAGCTCAACTAACCTCCCACTGCCACCATCCTGGATAAACTATTTTTCTAGGAATATGACGTTTTGACTCATAATCACATTGTGATCTTATGGAAAGTAGAAGTATTATCCTATTGATTCTATTGGATATCCTATAAAATAAGCTATTACAGATCTATCCTCTAATTTATCAGTTATCTGTCTCTTGAAATAAGCTGGATATCCCTAAGTCTTAAGATAACCTAGACTCGACTTCTTACCATACCATATCTCATACGGTGTGGTAGGAATAGATTTTGATAGAACCCTATTCAACAGGTGAATTGCAGTTAATAAGACATGTCTCCAAAGATATAAGGGTAAATCAGTGAAGCTCATCATGGACTTGACCATTTCTAATAAGATTCTATTTTTTCTTTCGGATACCCCATTGAGCTGAGATATTCTGAGAGGAGTCCATTGAGAGACTATGCCATTGTCCTTAAGATATCTCAAAAATTTTTGACTAAAGTATTCACCTCCTCGATCAGATCGAAGAATTTTAATGGGTTTGTCTATTTATTTTTCTACTTCATTTCTGAATTTTTTAAACTTTTCAAAGACTTCAGACTTATGTCTCATCAGATACACATACTCATACCTAGACAGATCATCGATAAAGGTGATGAAGTAGCTGTAACCATCCCTAGCCTGCACATCAAATGGCCCACAAACATCGATGTGTACCAGGACAAGTAACTCAGTGGTCCTTTTTCCATATCCTATAAAGGGTAACTTGGCCATTTTTCCTCGAAGGCAAGATTTATAAGCTGGATATGACTCTGGATGAAGAGAGCCAAAGATCTTATTCTTTTTCAGTTTGTTTATCCTGTCCTCTTCAATATGGCCTAGTCTATGATGCCACAAGTACTTCTGATTAATTTTATCTCTGGATCTCTTTTGACCTACGATACTCACTATTTATTCATTCAAATTCATATTCGCATCAATATGCAAGTGATATAGACTATCAATTAAAAGATCAGACATGAAAATCAAATTCCAACTAGCTATAGAAACAAAATAATAGTCTTTTAAATCTAATCTAAAATTTGACAGTAATCAAAGAGGATAAGTACCAATGGTTTTTGGAGCAACTTTTACTCCATTGCCGATTCGAAGGATCATGTCACCTTTCCTCATCTCCTACTTTCTATTAAATCCTACATTGAGGTACATATATAAGCACTCGAACCAGAGTCCAATACCTAACTAGAAATAGAAAAAACTGTAAGGTTAGATTCAATTACGAGCATACCTTCTGAAGTTTATCACCCTTCTTAGTCTTTAGGCTCTCCAAGTAGAGTGGATAGTTCCTCCTCTAGTGGCCATCAGCATCATAATGGAAACACTTTTTTTTTGCTTCAGTCTTCTTTGGAATATCCTTCTTTGGCTTGCTCTCTTTCTTCTGCTTCTTAATAGATTTGTTCTTCTTCTTCCAACCAAACTTTTTTTTGATTGAAGAAGTCCGCTCCACAGTGAGAACAGTGCCCCTTGAACTCTTCAAAGTTTCTTCTATAGTGACCTAGCTCCTCATTGTGCTTGATCACTGTTATACAGTGCTTATGGATTGACTGCCCTTCGTGCACTTTCAGATTGAAGAGTCTCTTAGATACTTCAAAGTATGCTGTACGGCTCTACTCACCATATAACTCTTGTAGGTGAGTGATCATAGCTCTGGCACTGGGCATATGCTCATGCTGGCTCTATAACTCATTTGATATGGATGCCAATACATAGCACTTGACCTGACTATCTTCATCCGTCCACTTTTTATAAGCAGTTCTTTGCTCAGCAATAGGATGGTTTGGTAACATTAGGAGTTTCTAATCGAGTATATGACCTAATTTTTCAGAAGTCAGGACAATCCTAAGATTTCTTAGCTAGTCTTTATACTTTGTTTTGGTCAAATGATTGGATTTAAGGATGCAGAATAGAGGGTTTGAGGCTGATATTGTTTAACTGCGAGAGTAGATATTTCAGTTAGACTTTTATACTTTAAAATTATATTTGCTTCTAGGGACTTTAAGATGCAAACAATGACTCCTACTATTTTTTTCGAATCCCTCCACTCCTCGAGTGGAAAATGAAAATCCAAACGCGATAAATAGATTCCTAATAGGTGCTACGATCACACCAATGCCATGTACCTCACCTAATAGTTATTGGTAACATGCATACCGATGCGTGGATAACTCTTTGCCCAAATGCTTCTCTAAGCATGTTTAGCAACTTGGTCTCTAAGTCATGTGGGCTCACTTAACAGTTATTGACCATACTCCTTAGTTAAGCCCGACCCACCATTCACAAGCAGGTGCAAGACCATCATTGGGTCCCTCACCTAATAGTTATTGGGTCCAACCCTATCCTTATCCTGAAATAACTCTTTACTAATAGAGTGGTTGCATATTTTCGGTGCAACTGAACCACTGTGATCAATCGAGAACAATCAACATCAGTAGTACGCCCGCACATCTACAATGGTGGAAGACCTATGGACTTAATAATATTTATAGAGAGGTTTAGGTTTCGGTCACATCTAATTAGTCATCATATGACTGATCTAATTGACATGAGCTAAACTAAACCACCAAGCAACCTCATTCAAGACTTAATCTTCTAAATTGATCAGGTAAGTAGAGATCGGTGAGGGTTCCCCTGTTGCTTTCCTTAGACATCAATAAATTGACCAGATCAATAAACGAAACCAATTAAATAATCACCTCTTAATTACTTGCCTTAGACATCAATAGGTCAATTGGTCCAAATTGGTTAGCTCAAGCAAATCAAGCTCAAGCCATCGAGCCGAATTAGATCCTTAGGTTAATCGATTCTACATATGGGATTCAATCGATTTGATCAATAACAATTGTATGATCATATAACTTAATTGATCTAATTCTATTTAACACTTCACTCGATTTGATTAATTACTTAATCGAATTAAACTCATTACGTTCCAATCAAAAATCTTAGATACAATCTAATTACATGACCTAATTTTTTATTTTTTCATAACCAAAATCCTTATATGCAAACATAAATTTTAAATTTTAAAACTAAATTTTAGATCTAAATTTTTTATATGAAAGATAAGTTTTAAATTATAAAACTAATTTTCAGATTTAACATACATGCATATATCTCATATATGTATGTAAAATTTAGATCTGAATAAAAATTCAGATCATAACATGATAATATATCTCATATACAAATTATGAATCATATCAAAAATATTTTTTTAATCTAAATATTTAATCATATATCTCATATATGAATCATAAATCAGGTCAAATTAAATTTTAGATTTATGTATGCATCTACATATCACAAAAATATGAACTAGAAACTATTTTAGAACAAAATTCAGATTTATGCATGCTTTCACATATCAACATATATTCTAAAATTAAATCTAAAATAAATTTTAGATTTAAAATAATCATCTATACATTTCATGTATCAAGAAAAAATTAGATTTTAAAATTTTTTTCAAAACATGTATATCAATTTCATGCATATGAAACCCGTGACTTTGATACCACTGTTGGATTTTTCATATCGGAACATGTATGTATGTTTCAAAATTTTTTTTTAAATAATACAGTATAATATAATATTAAAATATCTTTTAATCTATATTATGCATGCATAAAATGTAAAATACTAGGATCTACTTCATTTGCTAAAATTGAACACATGCTAAATTTTATGCTGAAATTAAATATGTGATCGAATCACATACCTGTTTCACAAATTTTTTTTTCAAATCTGGATCTAAAAGAGAGTAGGTTCTTCCTTAACCGTGCAAGTATTTGATCTCTATGGGTATCCACTCAGGATCAGCCTGAAATAGTCCTCTTTGGTATTAATTTTTCTTTTCTAAGAAAAATCAACCTGCGAATCTGAACGAAGTCTGGATCACGATCAACACTTTAATCCTTTCTTTGATCTTCTTCTTCTCTTTTTCTCTTGCTTTTCTTTCCTTGATTATGAAGCAATCAAAGACTAGAAAATTAGCAAATAAAGGAGGACTCCCAAACTCCTTTGGGCATAGAAGATGGAGGATGCCTAAGCCTTGGGCGTTGGCTCTTCAAGGGAGAAGAGAGGGGAGAAGAGAGAGGGGGCGTGGGTACTTCTATGGAGGTGTGGGGCTGCTGGATTTTAATATTTAGAAGCCTTAGGAAAGATTTCTTTAAATAGATTTGAATCCTATTCAAAACCAAACAACCACTTAATACAAGTCCAACTTGTATTTGTTGGGAAATGTGTCCCAAAAAGCCAATCGTCAAGTTGTTGACGGTTGAGCGACCAAGTATTGTAATTGATTTGTTAATAAATAAAATATATTTGGCATCTTCATCATAAGCTTTCATCTTCTAATGAACTCCGTTGTTATGATGAAGTCCTTAGGACTATTTAGGTTCGATAAAGAGAGGATTTATCGATTAGTCCTTAAAATTGTTCACGACCAAATGATAGGCTGTTAATAAGGACAACAGCTTCTATCGAGCATAGGTCGCTGTAGGCCATATGGGTTGGTTGTCCTCTTAACCAAAGAGTGTGGAGACACTGGTATGGCATACAGGTGAGATGTAAGGGTACATCGTCATTGAACGTGACCAACTCCAGAGCATTCTGCTGTCGAGAATGTCTCTGATGGGATATAGGTATAAGTGTCCCTTAGACTTGAGATCACCTCAGTGACTTGCAAGCAACTCACTGTGCTTTGGTACTGGACTAACTGAATTTCTAATTCAGGGACGGAAGGCTTCTGGGCACAGTCAAGTACTTGCGAAGTCAGAGTGTGATCGAGATGGGATTGACCACTCCAAGAGTTGGAGAAGAATGAGTCGCTGTATTTCAATTTAGCAAAACCTTGGCCAGGGTAATCCATCAGATGGATTTGATATTTTGAAATACAATGTGGACAACCTGATCAGAGTTGACAGTTGAGCTCTGGGGTGTCCTATGATCATTTTGGTCAAGGGGATGAATTATATGAAAACTATATCCGCATGGATTCTAAGGATGTTGTTCTACACATTCGACCTATCCGGTCGTCGGGTACCATTGCTAGATGGTCACTTCGATTGGTATAAGAATTTGTTCCTATGCTACCGGCTTAGGTTCGGACCTATGAGGTCACACACATTAGAGTTCATGATCCGATCGGATGGTTAATCAACGATTAAGAATCGTTCTAGGGTTAGATGATCAATACGATTGATATTTAACCCAGTACAAGTGTTGCAGGAGGATCGATTAGCAATTTGATTGCTAATTGGCTTAATTTGATTAAGCCAATAGGCTGAGATTAAGTCTAATTAAATATAATTTAATTCGATTTGATTTGGGCTTGATTGGATCAAGTCCAATTGGTTTATTGGATAAGCCAAGTGCAAGGAAAGACTAGTCCTAGTTCAACTAGGACTTGGGTCAATCTAATTTCTAATTTGATTAAAAAATTAAATTAGATTTAAATATAATTTAATCTGATTAAATTAGGTTCTTAATTGAGTTAAGATCTATTTTAATTGGGTTGATCTAATTTTGATTTGATTTGGTTTGGGAAACCAAATTAAAACAAATCATAAGACAGAATCCTAGTAGGACTAGGATTCCACCTTGCGCCACATAAACCTTCTCCACGCCCTCTCTCTTATTCAACGCCAATCTCCACTTATTTTGTGTGACAAAAGCCCTCTCCCAGATCTCTCTCACATTCACAAAAGGTCTCTTCTCTTCTTTCTTACATGGAAGGTGGTTTGGATCAAATCTAAAAGGAATAAGTTTGGATTTCGAATTCTATGAGATAGAGTTTTAGAAATCCAAAACTCTTTCAATTTTGCACCGAATTTATCCAAATTTTTTTTGGAATTTTCATGGCTTTTAGGGTTTATATTGTACACCCTTTGCTGGTGATCCATGTACGAAAATATGGAGGAGATGCTCAAGAGTTGGGCGTCCCTTAACTTGCCATGTTTGGATAAGCCTTGACTAGGTGTTTGACCTAGACAAGGACTCTATTATATTTCTCTATATAAGACGAGTTTCTTTGTGAAATTTTAAGGGGAGATAGTTTTTTGAGAGGCCTTTCTGCCATCCAAAAATCAGAGAGAAATACCTTTGGGTCGTGGAGATATAAAAGATGCAAGTTTGGGTGTCTAGAGAGAAAAATGTGAAGAAGAAGAGGGTCTTCTTCTAGGGTTTTTATTTTCATATCTTTCCTCCTTCCATCTTGAGTTTTCTGAGAGCATCTCAGATCTGAAACTCCTCCTTCTACTTTCCATCTTTAGAAGAGTCCAAATCAAGAAGAAGGAGGCACCTGATCAACCATCAAAGAAGGATCAGCGCAGTACTAGCATACTGTGCTGATTTTCTGAAGCAGGACTTCTGATCGAGATTTGTGGGCTCGTGTGGATGACTCCTAGAGGCCGGACACGTGCGTGGCTTGCAACATCATCTTTAATCCCGGATCAGCGAGGTTAGAGCATCTAACTTGCAAGGTAATAGATCTGATCTATTATTTAATACATACATTAGATGTAGCTAGTATAGAAACATGTTGATATGATCAACATGTAGTTCATACTATATTTATATATATTTTAATTTTTGATTTAATACTATGTAATAATCATGTAATAAGATCTTAGATCTAGGAATTTTTTGATCTTAGAAAATAAATTTTGATTTATTTTAGTCTTCCGCTGTATGATCTTGAAAAAGTTTCAAGATCTAACCCTGAAATCCTAGATCTGGTTCCTTCAATTGGTATCAGAGCCTAGGTTCTTTATTACATGATTATTTATACATGTTTAGATTATTTTTTAGATTAGATCTAATTTATAATCTGATTATTAAATCTGAAATTAAAATTTTAGATCAATCACAAACTGCAAGGTTGTCCTGCTGTAAGGTTTACCCCTTACAGTGCAAAGGTTGTCCTAGTTTGTGTAGATCTATCTTTAATCATAAATTTGTTAGATATGATCTAGATTAAATTTATGATTTATTAGATTTAAAAGATATTTAAATCTGAAATAAAATCTCTTTGTTAATAATTTTTTTGCAAAGAAATTATTTAAAGTTGAAATTGTTTCAATTACATGAACCTGTTTAGATTAGATCTAAAGTAGTTTCATGTTTATTTCACTTGCATCTTGATTATGAATCAAACATGCAATATGATTGGTAGAATCATATTGTAAAATTATTTTACAAATATGAAAATTATTTTTTGAAAAGCCGAACCCAACCCTCAGCCCAAAACTTAATTAAGAATTAAGAAGTTGTTTGATTAGGTTCTAGGATTGTGAATTGAAGAACCTAAGACACAAATCATAACACATTGGGTTAATGGGTTAGTGAAAATTAGGTCCATTAATTGGGTTAGACCTATGGTTAGATTAAAGATGGACTTAATTAGAGAATTGACTAAATCTAATCAATTGTTGTCTTAGATTAGGTCAAGGATTCTCTAGATCAATTACAATAGTTGTAGTTGGTCAAGTCCATGTCTTTAATGAGAACCAAATGGACTTGATTCTTGGCTAAGCGGTCTAGCACGAACTGTTAGGTTGATCTAATCGAAACTAATTAAACCAGTTGGTGTCTAAGGTAAACCAGACCGGTGGTTTTTAATTGGGAGCCCGCTTACCTGGCCATTCATGATGGTGTCTAAGGCAAGCTTTGGCAGACCCTCCCACTGATCGAACTTACCTGGCCTCTTGGTGAAATTATGTTTTGATCGGATCACTTGACTATTCGAGCTGACCCATGTCAGCTAGGTAAATCAGTGTGACTGATTTAGGTGCTCCTAGACCAGCCCTTTTAATGGTCTCCCTTAAGCTGACTTGGTGAAGTCAGTGGGAGGATCATGATAAGCTGGTTCATCTGACCTCATCCTCTATATTATTTAGGTTGCTCCTAGATTGATTTTGATGATTACAAAGCAGATTGAAGGGATACAAATAATTTTAAAATGAAAAAGTCCTTATGCTCTTCAAGGGCAAAATCATAATTTCACTGAAATCCTAATTTGATAGTACCATTTGGTAGAACAAATGATTTGAAATCTATTGGTGAAAATTTTATGGTGTTTGGACTTATATTCTTAAAGTTATGAAGGTTTGAAGTGCATGAGTCGACTCATGAGTCAACTCATGGCACTGTGAGCTGATTGGCACGCAAAAATTCTCTTTGGCATGCTAGTTTTCTGGCTTGGCACGACCTGTGAGTCGACTCATGAGTCGACCCACAAGGCATGAGTCGACTCATGAGTCGACCCCTGCTAATTTGAGCCAAGAAATTTCAGAAAAGCATTCTCTGGTTTTTGCAACAGAGGTCGACTCATGAGTCGACCCCTGAAGCATGAGTCGACTCATGAGTCGACCCCTGCGACGGGAAATATCAGCAATGACTATTTTTTTGCCCATTTTAATTGCCATTTATGCTTCCTAAAAATCCTCTAACGGCTCTTTATCTACCTAAATTGTTTTCTCTTGCTTCTAATGCTACAAAATGCTTTAAATGGTGAAAGAAATTGCAGATTAAATAGTGGATCAAACGTGAAATCAAAAGAGACGAGGAGCAGAGAAAGAGAGAGAAGAACAGAAGAGAGGATCCAAAATTTGCAAGAAAAAGCCTGAGATCAACGAAAAATCCAAAAAGAAAAAGAGAGAGGATCCACAATATACCAGAGAGATTGTGAAAGAGAAAAGCAAGATCTTTCAAGGAGAGAATTCTTCACGCCTATTGTTTTAACCTTGATCTAGAGATCGTTCAAAGCTTTCAAGAGATCTTCAATCAACAATCAACCTCTTCTCAAGCATTCAAGCGTTCATCCACTTTGAGAAAATCCGAAAAAGGGGTTCTTCATTTGAGTAAAGCTTTTATTGTTATATTCGCTCATTTAAGGAGCTGTTATTGTATTAATTTGTGCTCTAAATTTTCTAACTCTTTGTGAGTTTTTGTTCTTGTTTTTGGAGGATTTCCAAAACAAGAAAAGGTTGATCCGAACCTGAAATCGGAGTATTTTGGATTTACTTGTACCCGAGAAACAAGTGTTCTAGCTTGGGATAGCTAGTGTCGGAGTTTCCGATGTTTTGTATTCGGGTTGAATACAAAGGATAGTGATTAAATTCCCAAGTAGGATCTTGGGGAGTGGATGTAGGTGCAAGGTTAGCACCGAACCACTATAAATCCTTGTGTTTGTGGTGTGCTTTATCTCTTCACTTTATTTCTTTATTATATTCTTGCATTCCTGCTTTAGGTAATTTATATTGAATTAAAGTCTTTGTTTTGATCTTCATAAGTAATCTGTTGGGCTTAAAATTTTTAGAAACCCAATTCACCCTCCCCCTCTTGGGTTGCATAGCTGGGCAACAAGTGGTATCAGAGCCGGTGCTCTAGCCCTTCTTTGATCTAATAATCAAAGAGCCAAAGATCTATGGCAACCCATGTTGGTACTTCTCTAGCCGAGGGGCAATCAACAAACCGACCTTCACTTTTCAATGGATCTAATTACACCTATTGGAAAGCTCGGATGAAGATTTTCATACAAGCACTCGACTATGATATATGGAGTATCATAGTGAATGGTCCTCACACACCCACCAAGATTATAGATGGTGAGGAGTCAACCAAACCCGAGAAAGAATGGGATGAGGTTGACAAGAAATTGGCACAATTAAATGCCAAAGCCATGAATGTTCTTTATTGTGCACTAGATGCAAGTGAATTTAATCGCATTTCTACTTGTGCATCTGCTAAAGAAATATGGAATAGGTTAGAAGTCACCCATGAGGGAACAAATCAAGTAAAAGAGTCTAAAATAAACATGCTTGTACATAAATATGAATTGTTCAAAATAGAGCATGATGAGTCCATAACTGCTATGTTTACTCGTTTTACTGATATAATCAATGGTTTAAAGAGTCTTGGCAAATCTTATACTAACAGTGAACTTGTAAGAAAGATTCTCAGATCACTGCCAAGAACTTGGGAAGCCAAAGTGACTGCCATCCAAGAAGCAAAAGACTTGAACACTCTACCTCTAGAAGAGCTTCTTGGATCCTTGATGACTCATGAACTTAGCATGAAGCAACATCAAGAGGATGAAGTCAAAAAGAAAAGAACCATTGCCCTCAAATCCACAACTTCGCCTGATTATGAAACGGATGACTCTGAAGATGAAGATCAGGATGAAGAGATGGCTCTCATCATCCGAAAATTTAAGAAGTTTCTAAGAAAAAGGAAACAGGAGATGAGAAAGAAATTCACAAAAGGGGATCAAAGCAAAGAAAAGGAGAAAGATCAACCCCCTATATGCTACGAGTGCAAGAAGCCAGGATATTTCAGATCCGAATGTCCACAATTGAAGAAAGGTCCAAAGAAGTTCAAAAAGAAGGCAATGATGGCGACCTGGAGTGCGAGTGATGACTCAAGCTCCGACGAGGAAACCTCAACAGAACAAGCCAATCTGTGCCTGATGGCACATGAAAATGAGGTAACTTCTGAATCCACTAGTGAATTTACTTTTGAAGAATTGCATGAAGCATTCTATGATTCAATTGATGAATTAAAGAAACTAGGGAAGAAAAACAAAGAGCTGAAATTGGAAAATCAGTCCTTAGTGAAACAAGCTGAAAATCTTTCAATTGAAAAATTCACCTTGATTCAAGAAAATCAAAACTTAAAGGATGAAATGAACAAGCTGAAATCTATAGTAGATAAGTTCACCTTAAGTTCAAACAAACTAAATATGATCCTTGAAAATCAGAAAGCTATATATGATAAGGCTGGACTTGGTTATAAACCCCTGAAGAAACAAAAATTTCTGAAGGATATTTATGTAAATTATTCAAGTAACAAGTCTACAAATATTACTTGTTTTAAATGTGGAAGAATAGGACATAAATCATACTCATGTCTTATTAACAAATATGCAAACACAAAGAAAATATGGGTTCCAAAAGGAATCATTCTGACTAACCTGAAAGGACCCAAGAAAGCTTGGGTACCTAAGACAGAAACGTGACCTTTGCTTGCAGGTGTGTCTAGCATCCCAAGAAGGAAACAGGAAATGGTATCTTGACAGCGGATGCTCGAGACACATGACTGGTGATGAATCATAATTCATCACGCTTGATGCTAAGGATGGAGGGATGGTCACCTTTGGAGATAATGGCAAAGGAAAGATCATCGGGATAGGTAACATTGGTATCACTCCCTCCAAATACATTGAGAATGTTTTATTAGTTAAAGGTTTAAAGCATAACTTACTTAGCATTAGTCAATTCTGTGATAAAGGATATAAAGTAAGTTTTGAATCATCTGTTTGCATTGTGACGAGTCCTATTAACGATGGTATTAAATTTATAGGACATAGGCATGGCAATGTTTATATGGTAGACTTGAATGATTTAACTAAATTAGACATGCAATGCCTAGTTTCCTTAAGTGCTAAAATAAATGAGACTAGTTGGCTGTGGCATCGTAGACTTGCACACATTAGCATGCATTCTCTCTCAAAATTAATTAAAAAGATTTAGTTCTCGATTTGCCAAAATTGAATTTTGAAAAGGATAGAATTTGTGATGCATGCCAATTAGGTCAACAAACTAGAGTATCATTTAAATCCAAAAACACTATTTCAACTTCTAGACCTTTAGAGCTCTTACATATGGATTTATTTGGACCAACTAGAACCACTAGTCTAGGAGGAAAACGATATGAATTTGTAATAATTGATGATTACTCTCGTTTTACTTGGGTTTTCTTTTTAGCTCACAAAAATAAAACTTTTCAAATTTTCACTAAATTTCATCGAAAAGTCACTAATGAAAAAGGGTTTTCAATTCAAAATATTAGAAGTGATCATGGAACAGAATTTGAAAATCATGACTTTGAAAATTTTTGTGATGAAAATAGAATTGGCCATAACTTCTCTGCTCCTAGGACACCCCAACAGAATGGGGTAGTAGAAAGGAAAAACAGAACCTTAGAAGAAATGGCCCGTACCATGCTTTGTGAAAGCAACCTTCCAAGATATTTTTGGGCAGAAGCTATTAACACAGCATGTTACATTTTAAATCATACTTTAATTAGACAATTTTTAAAGAAAACCCCCTATGAACTTTGGAAAGGAAGAAAACCAAATATTGCATATTTTCATATTTTTGGTTGCCGATGTTTTGTATTAAATAATGGCAAAGAAAAACTTGATAAATTTGATGCAAAATCAGATGAAGCAATCTTTCTAGGTTACTCCTCCACTAGTAAAGCATTTAGAGTGTTCAACAAAAGAACTTTAGTAGTTGAGGAGTCCATACATGTTGTCTTTGATGAATCTAACGATCTTCCTTCAAGGAAGAATGAGGGTGTTGATGATGCAGATCCACTAATAGAAGGTATGAAGGAGATCACTCTGAAAGACTCAGCAACTCCAGAAGACAAGGATCAAGAAGTCAAACAAAATGAGAAAGGTGAAGAAATTCAAGAACAACCTCAAGGTACAAATGACTTACCCAAGGAATGGAGGTATGTTCACAACCACCCTAAGGAGTTAATAATTGGTGATCCTATGCATGGGGTAAAAACCCGTTCTTCACTTAGAGATGTACTTAATCATTGTGCATTTGTATCTCAACTTGAACCTAAAACTTTTGAAGAAGCTGAGAATGATCATAACTGGATTAATGCTATGCAAGAAGAACTTAATCAATTTAAAAGAAATAATGTTTGGACCTTAGTGAAAAGACCTTAAGATTATTCAATAATTGGTACAAAATGGGTCTTTAGAAACAAATTAGATGAGCATGGAAATGTAATTAGAAATAAAGCAAGACTGGTTGCTAAGGGATATAATCAAGAAGAAGGAATTGATTTTGATGAAACCTTTGCACCTGTTGCTAGATTAGAAGCCATTAGACTTCTACTTGCTTATGCTTGCTTTATGAAATTCAAACTATTTCAAATGGATATTAAAAGTGTATTTTTAAATGGATATATTTCTGAAGAAGTATATGTAGAACAACCCCCTAGATTTGAAAATCATGCTTTTCCCAATCATGTCTTTAGATTAAATAAAGCTTTATATGGTCTAAAACAAGCACCTAGAGCATGGTATGAAAGGCTAAGCAAATTTCTACTAAATAATGGTTTCTCAAGAGGCAATGTAGATACAACCCTATTTATTAAAAGAAACCAAAATGATATGCTAATTATACAAATTTATGTTGATGACATAATTTTTGGGTCTACTAATGAATCCCTTTGTCAAGACTTTGCTAAGCTTATGCAGGGAGAGTTCGAGATGAGCATGATGGGAGAACTCACCTTCTTCCTCGGACTCCAAATCAAACAACCAAAAGAGAGAATCTCCATCACCCAAAGCAAGTACACCAAGGAACTACTCAAAAGATTTGGAATGGAGAACTGCAAACCAATTGGCACACCAATGAGTCCCTCAAGTAAGCTTGACAAGGATGATGAAGGTAAAAGCGTAGACTTAAAATACTACAGAGGTATAATTGGCTCATTATTATATTTAACTGCAAGTAGGCCTGATATCATGTTTAGTGTTTGCTTATGTGCAAGATATCAATCTAATCCTAAGGAATCTCATTTGAATGCTGTTAAAAGAATCCTTAGATACTTAAATGGTACACAAACTATAGGGTTATGGTACTCTAAGGACTCACAAATTAATTTGTTAGGATTTTCAGATGCTGATTTTGCTGGATGTAAATTAGATAGAAAAAGCACAAGTGGAACTTGCCAATTTCTTGGAGTAAACCTAATCTCATGGTTTAGCAAGAAACAAAATTCGGTGGCACTGTCTACGGCTGAGGCCGAATACATTACAGCCGAAAGTTGTTGTGCTCAAATCTTGTGGATTAAGCAACAACTCGAAGATTTTAAATCAAACTTAATGAAATATCAATAAAATGTGATAATACAAGTGCCATAAATCTATCTAAAAATCCAATACAACACTCAAGATCCAAACATATTGAAATAAGACATCATTTTATAAGAGAACATGTTCAAAACAAAAATATAATTCTTGAATTTGTTTGCACTGAAAATCAATTAGCCGATATCTTTACAAAGGCCCTTAGTGAGGATAGATTCTGTGAAATTAGGAGAAAACTAGGAATTCTAGATCCATTTGCCTAAAATTTCTCAATTTTCAAAGAATTGATTAGAGCTCAATTTTCAACATCCATCCTGGTCCCAAAAGCTCAGATTTTTCACTCTAAAAATTTATCATTGAGCAAAATTCCTTCTCCCAAAATTTCAAATTTTTTTGAAATTTATTCACATTTTTCCTGATTTTCTGAACTTCATGAGTCGACCCCCATGAGTCGACTCAATGGCAAACTTGTAAATCCCACAAACTTTCATCGGGTTCATTGTTTTTAAACGGGAAACCCTGTTCGTGAGACGACTCATCTTCCCATCGTTCTTCTTCCAAAAGCCGTCTTCTCCAACTCTTCTTGCTCCAAATCCAAGGATCAATTCTGAGGCAATTCTCCCTCCTACTCTCCACCAAAAATCGCCTCCTTGAAAAAGAGATTTCTCGTGCTTTCTCGCATTGCTCGGCGCGGGTGGAACGTGCCCTAGAACTTCACCGTTCATTCAAAATCCGCTTCTTTTCTCCTCCAAAATCTCTCTTTATTCTCTTGTGATCCCTCCTCCACTGAATTCAAGTCTCCTTGTCTGCTACTTTATTGGATATGGCTCCAAAGATGAAACTTCCCCAAAGAAGGAAATCAATCCGAGAGCCTGAGAAATTGTCCGAAAGAAAAGGCATGCTCAGTCTTCCAGTGTTCCCACTCCAGTTTCAGTACCTGCTCAAGGTCCCTCTCAATCCTCAATAAGCTCCAGTGTAAATCCTCTTTCTGATAGAAAAGTAGAAATCGGGAAAAACATAGACTTTCGGTTCTTTGAGAAAGAAGGCTTTACTTTTGCTACCAAGATCAAAAATCAAGGATGGAAACCTTATTGCTCTCTTAAGGAAGTCACCTATGTTGATCTAGTTAGAGAGTTCTACCAGAACCTAAATTATGAAATGGGTCAGTGACTTCAACAGTCAAGGGGATTGACATATGCTTGGATTCTAGGATATTGGGAGATATACTTCAGTTGCCTAGTGAAGGATACTCTTATATGGAACTCCCAATTAAAGAAGAAGGGATCAGAATTATCTTAGGAGAAACTTTTTCAGGAAGTTTAAACAAATTGGAAGCAAAGCTATTGTCCATTGAGATGAGGGTCCTGCATCAGATAGTTTCAAAACTCTTCTTTCCTAGGAGTGGTAGACATGACTTACTGTCTGGCAGAGATGTATGTGTCATGTTTCATGTCATCACTCAGACCCCCCTAAACCTCCCCGCACTTATGATAGAGGCCATGAGAGAAACTTTGAACAGATCCAAGGCACACTTGCCTTATGGTATGGCTCTTACTAGAGTATTCAGGAGGTTTGGAGTTAGCTGTGAGGGGGAGACACCTACCAAGCTCTCACATGTGGACACTTTCAACCAACACAGCCTGCACCGAATGGAAATTACAAAGACTGTTGGTGGTTGGATCAAGGGCTCTGAAGAAAGAGCTGAGGAGAGAGCTGAGGAAAGAGCTGAAGACAGAACTGAAGGCAGAGTAGAAGAAGAAGGTCCATCTTCTCCTGTACATGATTTCAGGGCAGCTTCACCAGATACCCAGTTCATTCCTGATACTGAGGCTGGCCCTTCTGAGTTTACTAGGATGCCCACACCAGTGTATCAGCCAGAGAGCAGAGCACCTCATTCA
Organism: Elaeis guineensis; assembly: GCF_000442705.2. Lineage (NCBI taxonomy): Eukaryota > Viridiplantae > Streptophyta > Magnoliopsida > Arecales > Arecaceae > Elaeis > Elaeis guineensis. Next base: position 57,057,251 of record NC_025997.2, read on the forward strand.
GAGTTCAGACTGGCTGATGATCAGATCAAGCATATTTCACAGCGTGTGGCTTCTTTGCTGTCTAGCCAGTGGAGTAGTACTTCTTTTGCACCTGGAGCTACCTCTTCTGATCAGACCATTACTCCCCACATCTCCACTGTATTTCAGATGATTTCAGATCAGTCCATCAGGATACAGCAGCTTGAGGATACAGTCTGGAGACTTACTGGCAGAGTTCTTGACTTGCAGGGGCAAGTCCTTGCATTGGCCCATCCCCAGCCACAGGAGTCTACTATTGAGGTCACAGACCTCACTGCAGAGGCTGGCAGGCTCAGAGGAGCTCTAGAAGGTGGATATGAATTACTGAGAAAAGAGATCCGAGGATCGAGTGAGCATGCTACCACCCAGTTCACTGCTCTACTTCAATCTGTTTTCAGAGCACTGAACGTACTTGATTCTATTAGACTCACCCTTTCTGTTCAGTCCCTAGCATCTCAGCGTTCTCAGCCACCCAGTTCATCTCGCTCTCCTACTCGTGGCAGAGGCAGACGGGGTAGAGGACGCACTTCTGATCCATCATCTCCTCACCCTATATCTGATGACTCCGATCATTGACTTATCTTGATCTTTACTAGGTCCTAGGAGTTAGTATCTTATTCTAGGATCTATACCTCGGGGCCATGTATTGACAATTAGCTGGTTGAATTTTATTTTTAAGAACTATGTATTGAAATAATTATGATATTAATGGAATCATCTTTTACCTATATTTCTACCTCTCTGAAATGATCATATTTTGGTTATATATTTTCTTCTTGTTGAAATATTGTCTTCTCCTTGTTGTTGTTTGCTGTTGATAATTGCTATATTAAGGGGGAGCAAACATCTATAAAAAAAAAAAAAAAAAAAAAAAAAAAAAAAACTCTAAAGAGGAAGAAATTAAAGAATATTTCAGAAAAAGAAAAGGAAAAGTTAACTATGTTTGATGATGTCAAAAAGGGGGAGAAATTAAACAAAAACAAAAATTGAAATTAGACAAAAAGCAAAACCCTAAATTATGAGAAAAAGAAAAAAATTAAACAAAAACAAAGATTGGAGAGATTAAAACAAATATTGAAGAAATTAAACAAATATTGGAGAAATTAAACAAAAACAAAGATTGAAAGATTAAACAAAACTTTGAGAAATTTGATATCGAAATTTGGTATCAGACAGAACTTAAACAAAAAGTTATCCATCAAAGCAAAATCATAAGTACAATGCAAATAAGTATTTTTTATGCTCTGATATATTTCAAAATTCAAACTTGCTCTGATACATCTTTTGAAATTTTATTCACCTTGATACATCTTAAGAAATTTGTTTTACTCTGATACACCCTACAATTTCTTTTAACTTGCTCTGATACATGATAAAATTTAATCCGATACAGTGTGAAGGTTTCTCTGATAAATTATAACATTTGATCTGATACAGTGAGAAAGTTTCTCTGATATATATTTTTTTTTGCTCTGATACAGTGTGAAATTTTCTCTGACATTTGCTCTAATACACTGTGAAATTTTCTCTGATATATTATAAAATTTTCTTGCTCTGATATATTATAAAATCTTTTCTGATATCATTGTAAAAATTATTTTTCTTGCTCTGATACATTGCAAAAGTTATTTATCTTCTCTTGCTCAAAATGATCTAATACCCTTTTCAAATCTTTAAGAAAATGGACAAACTATTTTTGCATTTATATTACATGCCAAAAGAATCATACTCTTTTCAAGCATATACACCTATAATGGATTCTTTTGAAATTAATGCATTAACATAAGTATTTTTGTTCAAATGTTTTGTCATCATCAAAAAGGAGGAGATTGTTGCTCCTAGATTGATTTTGATGATTACAAAGCAGATTGAAGGGATACAAATAATTTTAAAATGAAAAAGTCCTTATGCTCTTCAAGGGCAAAATCGTAATTTCACTAAAATCCTGATTTGATAGTACCATTTGGTAGAACAAATGATTTGAAATCTATTGGTGAAAATTTCATTGTGTTTGGACTTATATTCTTGAAGTTATGAAGGTTTGAAGTGCATGAGTCGACTCATGAGTCAACTCATGGCACTGTGAGCTGATTGGCACGCAAAAATTCTCCTTGGCACGCTAGTTTTCTGGCTTGGCACGACCTGTGAGTCGACTCATGAGTCGACCCACAAGGCATGAGTCGACTCATGAGTCGACCCCTGCTAATTTGAGCCAAGAAATTTCAGAAAAGCATTCTCTGGTTTTTGCAACAGAGGTCGACTCATGAGTCGACCCCTGAAGCATGAGTCGACTCATGAGTCGACCCCTGCGACGGAAAATGTCAGCAACGGCTATTTTTTTGCCCGTTTTAATTGTCATTTATGCTTCCTAAAAATCCTCTAACGGCTCTTTATCTACCTAAATTATTTTCTCTTGCTTCTAATGCTACAAAATGCTTTAAATGGTGAAAGAAATTGCAGATTAAATAGTGGATCAAACGTGAAATCAAAAGAGACGAGGAGCAGAGAAAGAGAGAGAAGAACAGAAGAGAGGATCCGAAATTTGCAAGAAAAAGCCTGAGATCAACGAAAAATCCAAAAAGAAAAAGAGAGAGGATCTACAATATACCAGAGAGATTGTGAAAGAGAAAAGCAAGATCTTTCAAGGAGAGAATTCTTCACGCCTATTGTTTCAACCTTGATCTAGAGATCGTTCAAAGCTTTCAAGAGATCTTCAATCAACAATCAACCTCTTCTCAAGCATTCAAGCGTTCATCCACTTTGAGAAAATCCGAAAAAGGGGTTCTTCATTTGAGTAAAGCTTTTATTGTTATATTCGCTCATTTAAGGAGCTGTTATTGTATTAATTTGTGCTCTAAATTTTCTAACTCTTTGTGAGTTTTTGTTCTTGTTTTTGGAGGATTTTCAAAACAAAGAAAGGTTGATCCGAACCTGAAATCGGAGTATTTTGGGTTTACTTGTACCCGAGAAACAAGTGTTCTAGCTTGGGATAGCTAGTGTCGGAGTTTCCGACGTTTTGTATTCGGGTTGAATACAAAGGATAGTGGATTGAAATTCTCAAGTAGGATCTTGGGGAGTGGATGTAGGTGCAAGGTTAGCACCGAACCACTATAAATCCTTATGTTTGTGGTGTGCTTTATCTCTTCACTTTATTTCTTTATTATATTCTTGCATTCCTGCTTTAGGTAATTTATATTGAATTAAAGTCTTTGTTTTGATCTTCATAAGTAATCTGTTGGGCTTAAAATTTTTAGAAACCCAATTCACCCCCCCCTCTTGGGTTGCATAGCTGGGCAACAATTTAAATCCTCTAAAATTATTAGGTCCTTAAAATGATAAAGTTATGGAGATAACTGAGTCATAGCCTCCCATTAAGGTGTTTGATAATGAGTCCATGAACTCAATAATCATTGCAGACCCAAAGGCCTGGTGCTTGTTGACTAATGGAATTATCACTCATCATATGACGACTTGGAAGTATCTCTCTAATGGTGGTTAGGTGAGCCAACCAAAGTTGGGCTTAATCATTCGTTGGTTAGATACACCAAGTATGATCATGTTAATGGTTGGACCTAACTGGATCCTTACAGTGGAGGCCAAAGCCTACTGATTAGGTTTCTGGGGCAAAATTATCATTACTAGAAATTATTTAGAGAAACAATTTGTTATGAACCTACCCTTAGATGTACATGGGTTGGCCAACCAAAGTTGGGCTTGTGTGCAGTCTAAGTGGATTCTAGTACCCGCTAAGGAATTAGGGTAATTCCTCGAATTGAAGGTAGAGGCTACCAATTCGAATAAAATAGTGGGAGAAATCTTTTGATTAAAGTCCAAATCTTTAGGTTTAATGAATCAATTACTAATTAGGTTATGGTTCTCCTTTGTGCAAATATGGCCACTTCCCTATCGCTCCGATCATTGTTGGACAATGATAAGTTGGTGGGACCCAACTTCGGTAGCTGGTACCGAAAGTTGAAGATAGTCCTGGAGCATGAACGGATCCTATATGTGATAATGGATCCTGCACCTGAGGAGCTAGCTGTCAATGCACGTGGAACAGTCAGAGACACTTACCAGAAGTGGCTCAGTGACCGGACCACGGTGCGCTGTATCATGCTGGCTGCTATCATGAGCGACGAGTTCAGTCGTAGATTCGAGACGGCTCAGCCAAAGGACATGCTTCAAGTGTTGGAGGATACCTTTGGCACACCCGATGACCTAGAGAGGCACAAGACTAGTTGTGCCATCTTCAACGCCAAAATACGGGATGGAGTCTCTGTCACTGATCATGTATTGTACATGATTGAGCTGATGGAACGATTGAGCAAGCTCGGCTTTCCCTTGCATGAGCAGCTTGGGAAAGATGCAATACTGAACTCGCTGCCCAAGTCTTGTCTCCCATTCCTCACTCATTATAGAATGACAAAGCCTGAAGTAAACTACCATGGGTTAATGGGGTTGCTTCAGAACTTTGAGAAGGATCACCAACTCCTCAAGGAGTCGGTGAACTCAGTGAACTCAGTGGGAGGTTCATCTTCTGGTTCTCGACCCTTTGAGAAAGAAAAGAAGAACAAGAAGAAGAAAGTCAAGAAGGTGCAAGTTCAGGCTGGGACATCTGTGCAGAGCCAGACCAAAAAGATCAAGCCTGATAAGAGTCTATTCTACTGGCAAGCACCCTAGATTAGATAGTGTGTCAAATATCTACTTATGGCATTGGAGGCTAGGTCATATAAATAAGAACAGAATAAATAGGTTGACTCAAGAGGGAATCCTTAAAGTTAATGATTGTGAATCACTTCCAACCTGTAAGTTCTGTCTTCTTGGTAAAATGACCAAGTCACCTTTTACTGGAAAAGGTGAGAGAGCTACTGAGCTCTTGAGCCTAGTACATACTGATGTATGTGCGCCCATGAGCACCAGTGCTAGAGGTGGATATTTCTACTTCATAACTTTCACGGATGACCTATCCCGATATGGATATGTCTATCTGATGAAACATAAGTCGGATTCATTTGAAATGTTCAAACGATTCTGAAGTGAAGTAGAAAAATAAACTGGGAAGAGTATTAAAACTCTTCGATCTATCGAGGAGGAGAATACCTTTCTAGTGAGTTTCTCACATATCTAGGAGAGAATAGGATTCTCTCCCAATGGACTCCTCCAGGAACACCACAGCATAATGGTGTGTTTGAAAGGAGGAATCGGACTTTGTTAGACATGGTCCGATCCATGATGGGTTTTTGCTAGCTTGCTGATATCCTTCTGGGGATATGCACTCGAATCGGCTTGTTATCTATTAAATAGGGTTCCAAGTAAGTCTGTAATTAAGACTCCATATGAGATATGGACGGGACGTAAGCCAGCACTTTCACACCTTAGGGTCTGGGGGTGCCCGGCCTATGTCAAACGATTAGTCACAGACAAACTTGGACCTAGATCTGACAAATGCTCATTCATAGGGTACCCCAAAGAGACAAAAGGATATTTTTTCTACCATGCTGATGAACAAAAGGTGTTCGTCAGCCTTAAGACAATCTTTTTAGAAAAGGAGTTCCTTGGTGAAGGAACCGTTGCCTCTAAGGTTGAACTTGATGAAGTTCAACAGGTAGAAGGACCGACACCAATAGCTGAACCTGAGTCGGATATGATTAGATCAGATCCGGAGCCCAATATACCTGCACCATTAAGGCGATCCGGTAGAGTACCGCGTCAGCCGGACAGATACTACGGTTTCTTATCCGGGACGGTGATCCCATCGAACTTGATGAGAATAATGAGGATCCGATCACCTATATGGATGCTATGCAGAGACCTGATTCCGAGAAATAGCTTGAAGCCATGAAATCCGAAATGGAGTCCATGAACGTCAACGATGTATGGAAATTGGTTGACCCACCTAAAGGGGTTAAACCCATTGGGTGTAAATGGGTCTTCAAAAAGAAGAGGGGCGCAGACGGAAAGGTGGAGACCTATAAAGCCCGTCTGGTTGCCAAGGGGTATCGTCAACGTTATGGTATTGACTATGACGAGATATTTTCTCCTGTGGCAATGCTCAAATCTATTCGGATAATGCTTGCAATAGCTGCCCATCTAGATTATGAGATCTGGCAGATGGATGTAAAGACAGCTTTTCTGAATGGAGAGCTGACCGAAGAGGTGTATATGATACAACCTGAGGGGTTTACATCCACAGATGAGTCCAAGGTGTGCAAGCTTCAGAGATCCATTTATGGATTGAAGCAAGCTTCTCGGAGTTGGAACATGCATTTTGATAAGGTGATCAAAACATATGGCTTCATTAAGAATGGAGAAGAGCCCTGCATCTATAAATGGGCAAATGGTCCAGTTGTGGTATTCCTTATCTTGTACGTGGATGACATTCTCTTAATCGGGAATGACATCCCCACACTACAGGGAATAAAAGTTTGGTTGTCATCACAGTTCTCCATGAAGGACTTGGGTGAAGCATCCTATATCCTAGGGATGAAGATCTATAGGGATAGATCTAAAAGGATGCTTGGGTTATCCCAGTCCATGTACATAGATACTGTGCTGAAGAGGTTCAGCATGGAGAATTCCAAGAAGGGCTATCTACCGATAGGCCATGGAATTTCTCTCTCTAAGAAGGATTGTCCGACAACTCCTAAACAGAGAGAGCGTATGAGTAGAGTCCCATATGCTTCAGCCGTGGGATCCATCATGTACGCCATGACATGTACAAGACCAGATGTGGCATACTCACTAGGAGTAGTGAGTAGATACCAATCTGATCCTAGAGAAGATCACTGGAAAGTGGTTAAAGCCATCCTTAAGTATTTGAGAAATACTAAGGACCAATGGTTGGTTTATGGCGAGTCAGATCTGAAACTTGTGGGGTTCACAGACTCCAGCTTCCAATCTGACCATGATGACAGTAGGAGCATGTCGGGTTATATCTTTACTCTAAATGGTGGAGCCATCTGCTGAAAGAGTTCCAAGCAGCATACTGTGGCAGACTCTGTTTGTGAAGCAGAGTATATCGCAGCATCAGATGCCGCGAAGAAAGCTGTGTGGCTGAGGAAATCCATCACTGAGTTTGAAGTAGCACCCTTCCTCGATGGTCCAGTCCTGCTCTACTGTGACAGCACTGGTGCCATAGCTCAGGTGAAGGAACCCAAAGCACATCAGCGGACGAAGCACATCTTGTGCCGTTTTCACCTGATCTGAGAGATCATGGATCGAGGTGACGTCGACCTTCAGAAGATCGATAGAAAAGAGAACCTAGCCGACCCCTTCACTAAAGCCCTGGCAATAAAGGAGTTCGACAACCACAAGTCGAAGATGGGTATTAGATACTGTGCCGAGTGGCTTTAGGACAAGTGGGAGTTGTTGGGAAATGTGTCCCAAAAAGCCAATCGTCAAGTTGTTGACGGTTGAGTGACCAAGTATTGTAATTGATTTGTTAATAAATAAAATATATTTGGCATCTTCATCATAAGCTTTCATCTTCTAATGAACTCCGTTGTTATGATGAAGTCCTTAGGACTATTTAGGTTCGATAAAGAGAGGATTTATCGATTAGTCCTTAAAATTGTTCACGACCAAATGATAGGCTGTTAATAAGGACAACAGCTTCTATCGAGCATAGGTCGCTGTAGGCCATATGGGTTGGTTGTCCTCTTAACCAAAGAGTGTGGAGACACTGGTATGGCATACAGGTGAGATATAAGGGTACATCGTCATTGAACGTGACCAACTCCAGAGCATTCTGCTGTCGAGAATGTCTCTGATGGGATATAGGTATAAGTGTCCCTTAGACTTGAGATCACCTCAGTGACTTGCAAGCAACTCACTGTGCTTTGGTACTGGACTAACTGAATTTCTAATTCAGGGACGGAAGGCTTCTGGGCACAGTCAAGTACTTGCAAAGTCAGAGTGTGATCGAGATGGGATTGACCACTCCAATAGTTGGAGAAGAATGAGTCGCTGTATTTCAATTTAGCAAAACCTTGGCCAGGGTAATCCATCAGATGGATTTGATATTTTGAAATACAATGTGGACAACCTGATCAGAGTTGACAGTTGAGCTCTGGGGTGTCCTATGATCATTTTGGTCAAGGGGATGAATTATATGAAAACTATATCCGCATGGATTCTAAGGATGTTGTTCTACACATTCGACCTATCCGATCGTCGGGTACCATTGCTAGATGGTCACTTCGATTGGTATAGAAATTTGTTCCTATGCTACCGACTTAGGTTCGGACCTATGAGGTCACACACATTAGAGTTCATGATCCGATCGGATGGTTAATCAACGATTAAGAATCGTTCTAGGGTTAGATGATCAATACGATTGATATTTAACCCAGTACAAGTGTTGCAGGGGGATCAATTAGCAATTTGATTGCTAATTGGCTTAATTTGATTAAGCCAATGGGCTGAGATTAAGTCTAATTAAATATGATTTAATTAGATTTGATTTGGGCTTGATTGGATCAAGTCCAATTGGTTTATTGGATAAGCCAAGTGCAAGGAAAGACTAGTCCTAGTTCAACTAGGACTTGGGTCAATCTAATTTCTAATTTGATTAGAAAATTAAATTAGATTTAAATATAATTTAATCTGATTAAATTAGGTTCTTAATTGGGTTAAGATCTATTTTAATTAGGTTGATCTAATTTTGATTTGATTTGGTTTGGAAAACCAAATTAAAACAAGTCATAAGACAGAATCCTAGTAGGACTAGGATTCCACCTTGCGCCACATAAACCTTCTCCACACCCTCTCTCTTATTCAACGCCAATCTCCACTTATTTTGTGTGACAAAAGCCCTCTCCCAGATCTCTCTCACGTTCACAAAAGGTCTCTTCTCTTCTTTCTTACATGGAAGGTGGTTTGGATCAAATCTAAAAGGAATAAGTTTGGATTTCGAATTCTATGAGATAGAGTTTTAGAAATCCAAAACTCTTTCAATTTTGCACCGAATTTATCCAAATTTTTTTTGGAATTTTTGTGACTTTTAGGGTTTATATTGTACACCCTTTGCTGGTGATCCATGCACAAAAATATGGAGGAGATGCTCAAGAGTTGGGCGTCCCTTAACTTGCCATGTTTGGATAAGCCTTGACTAGGTGTTTGACCTAGACAAGGACTCTATCATATTTCTCTATATAAGACGAGTTTCTTCGTGAAATATTAAGGGGAGATAGTTTCTTGAGAGGCCTTTCTGCCATCCAAAAATCAGAGAGAAATACCTTTGGGTCGTGGAGATATAAAAGACGCAAGTTTGGGTGTCTAGAGAGAAAAATGTGAAGAAGAAGAGGGTCTTCTTCTAGGGTTTTTATTTTCATATCTTTCCTCCTTCCATCTTGAGTTTTCTGAGAGCGTCTCAGATCTGAAACTCCTCCTTCTACTTTTCATCTTTGGAAAAGTCCAAATCAAGAAGAAGGAGGCACCTGATCAACCATCAAAGAAGGATCAGCGCAGTACTAGCATACTGTGCTGATTTCCTGAAACAGGACTTCTGATCGAGATTCGTGGGCTCGTGTGGACGACTCCTAGAGGCCGGATACGTGTGCGGCTTGCAACATCATCCTTAAGCCCGGATCAGCAAGGTTAGAGCATCTAACTTGCAAGGTAATAGATCTGATCTATTATTTAATACATACATTAGATGTAGCTAGTATAGAAACATGTTGATATGATCAACATGTAGTTCATACTATATTTATATATATATTAATTTTTAATTTAATGTTATGTAATAATTATGTAATAGGATCTTAGATCTAGAGATTTTCTGATCTTAAAAAATAAATTTTGATTTATTTTAGTCTTCCGCTGTATGATCTTGAAAAAGTTTCAAGATCTAACCCTGAAACCCTAGATCTGGTTCCTTCAGTATTACGAATCCTTATTCCTTTAGTTATTTGACTCCCTTTAGGAGATCCTTTAGGTACCAACTATTGAAGCCTTTGCACCCATAAATACACACACCACATGGCACCCATGGGATGCCCCATGCTGGTCTCATACACCTTCTAATAGGTGGGCACACCTAACTTGATCAAATCAAGTGGGACCCAATCAAAACTATCAAGAAAATTAATTAAGGGCTTGAACCCTTAATTCATTTGATCCAAAATCCTCGGCATTCAACAATCAGAGCTTAATAAATCAAATTCATTTAGATTATTAGTAGGTAATTAAATTTGAATTAATCTTATCAAATAAAAAATTCAAATGTAAAGAAAAAATTGGGTCCAACCATGTACTAGCAAGGTTATCTTAAACCCAATAAGATTTATCTAAACCCAATTGAGACTTCATAAGTCTAATTATTTATTCCAGATCTAATCTCTTTATTGTGTAACCCTATAGATTCAATTCTATCTGGTAGTGAGAAATACAATGATCTCTATCACAGTATCATTGAAACTCTTTTCAATGGATCGGAACAATTTCAATCTAACTCATCAAAGATTGTCGATCCTGAGTAACCCTAATGAGTTTTCACATCTACCAATGATACTTAGCAGTATGTAGTAGTAACCTAGTAGAACTGAAAAAGAATCTCAAGATATAGTTCATGTATGATTCGATCCATCTATCGTGAGTCCCGACTAGATGGCAGGTCATAGATAAATCGTCAAACCTCATCATCAGACATATGATAGATTCGATCAGCTCAAGTCTAATTGTGATCTTTATAAATTTTTTTTTTCATCAATCATATTACTGTGGCCACAGACTCTCAAATTTAGCCTCTCAAATCTCATAAGACTACTCCTCTCTATCAAGATCGATAGATTCTATCTTGATACGTATCCTACTCCTATAGTGGACCAACTGTCGCCAACATCCACTATAAGAACTTATTGAGACCATATTTTGTGTCAGTCAAATTTCAATAGCCTCACTACGAGTAGTTGTACCATCACAGATCAAAGAATTACACACACAACTACAGCATCGAGATAATCACTGATGATAGAGTAAAAATCTAGATGATCTCTCATATAGTCATGCTCAGTACTAGTTATTCTCTAATAAATCCGCACTCATCGCTCAGTGTCTCTACATTGTAGATCAGATACTCATTTATCCTGAAGGAAGTGATATGTACGCAGATTTCTCCGAATCGATCATCGTCCTCATGATGATACTATGATCGGGAGCATTTAAAAATTATATACATATCTCTAATTTTCAATACTTTGAGAATATGTATCGAAATATTAATTCTACGGACGCTTCAAGGACACATCACATTTGAATAAAAATTAAACTTATCCTTTTATTGATCAAATCAATGTATTAAATACAAAATTATATCCTAGACTTATTACAATGTGTCAGCCATATCAGCTTCTAGGATATACATCTAACATAATTATGATGTTTCATGAAGAAGAACCACAAATAAAAATTATATGCATTTCATATTTTAGATTTAGATCCTATAGTGCATATGTTAGATATATATTTTTTGTATTTATTTTGAATCTAGAATTTATTCATGTGATATATATGTTTTGTATAATTCACATCTAAAACTTACTTTCTGCAAAATCCTAGATTCAAAATCCTAGGATCTGATTTGAAATATTGAAATCATTTATGCAAAATATTCTGATCTGAAATTCAACAAGGAGTTGTTGGTTAGCCTGCTGAGTCAACTCAATTTGCTTGGTGTCGACTCGAGACCCTTTCGAGCCAGCTCAATTTGTTGATGAGCCGACTCGATTTGCATGCCCAAAAAATAGTTTATATATTGAGTCAACCCAAATTGTATGAATTAAAAAATTATTTTCTATTCGTTTCAGGGTGAGTGGACATAAATTTTTGGACAGAATTATTTTGCATAAATTTTAATATAAAGGAGTTTATATTTGAAATTATTTTATTTTTTTATACTTAATTAAGAATTAAGAGTTGAAACTTTAGATCTAGAATTATGAATTTAAGATCTAAAGGTATTGCATAAGATATAGGGCTATGGGTTAGCTTGAATCAGGTCATTTAACTGGGTTAGACCTAGGGTTAGAATTAAATATATACTAAATTAAGAAATTGACTAAATCTAACTAAGAGTTGAATTAGATTAGGTCAAGTCTTCTCTTAATCAAACTCAATAGTTATAGTTGATTAAAGTCAATAAGTTTGATTACACCAAATGGACCTGATCGTGACTCAATGGTCAGATCCGAGTCTTTAGACAGACCAAATCAAAACTGATAAATCAATTGGTATCTAAGATAAGTTTGGCAATATTACTGTGATAATATGACCAATGATTTTTAATTGACAGCTCACTTATCTGGCCATTTTGAGGTGTCTAAGAAAAGCCTTGGTAGACCTTCCCACTGATCTCACTTACCTGGTCAACGTGATCAATCAGCTTTTGATTTGGTTACTCATTAATTTGAGCTAATCCATGCTAACTAGGTTAGTCAGTCAAATGATTGAGCTAAGTAATTAAGGTGTGACCTGAACCCACTTTGTCTTCTCATGACTTAATGAAGTCAGTGGGAGGATCTTAACTTAATCAGTGTGACTAATTTAGGTGCCTCTTAACCAACTTAGTCTCTAATCCTCTTTAAAGACTTGGTGAAGTCAATGGGAGGATTATTGATTACTGGTTAATCTATTCTCTTAAATATTTAATCAAATCTTCTAAATCATTAGATCCATAAAATAAGCTAGTTATGGGGATAACTAGATCATAGCCTTCCAATAAAGTGGATGATAATGGGTCTAATAGTCTAGGTAAGCATTGCAGACCCATAGGCCTGGTGTTTATTTGGATATTAGAATTATCATTCATTATATGATGGCTTAGTTGTATCTCTCTGACGGATGGTCAGGTTGACCAACAATAGTCGGGCCTAATCATTTGCTGGTTAGATGAGGTGAGTCCGGTCATATTAACAGTTGGACCTAACCAGAACTTTCAGTGGAGATCCTAGCCTACTGAAATGAAATTTAAGGCAAAATTAATTACTAGAAGTTACTTAGAGAAATAATTAGTTAAGAATCTATCCATAGATGCACATGGATTGGCCGACTATAATCGGACTCGTGTGTCTGTGTGGATTTTAGTACCCACTAAAGAATTAAAATAACTTTTCGAATTGGAAGCAGAGGCTACCAAGTCATATAAAAAAGTAGGAGAACCTTTAGACTAAAGTCCAAATATTTAAGATTAAATAATTCCAATATAATAAGTCATATATTTTTTTCAATAATGGCTAGTAAATTGTCGCTTCATTCACTGTTAGACTGTGACATGCATATGAGACCCAACTTTGATAGGTAGTATCAAAAGTTGAACAGTGTTCTTTATATAGAACTGGCCAAGAAGCTCAAAGCAAACTAGAGTCAGACAGAGTACTTCTTTTAAAAGAAGCTGGATCATTGGAAGAAAAATTATCCTCAATATCTTGGTTCCTTCGACCCGGACAGGTTAAGAAGAGAAATCAGTAAATGATTGCTGGTTAAGATAGTTATATGATAACTCCTTATAATTTATTTATTTATGATACTACTATCTGGGTATTGGATATCGAAAGTTCAATTTGCAATATGTTGCAAAGACTTTAGGTTAGTAGAAGGTTTGAAAATGGTGAGAGATTTTTGAACGTGGGAGATGAAAGTTAGGTTCCAGTCCTGACTTTAAAAATTATTAAGCTTGTTTTCAACTTCATTATTATTATTTTAAGTGATTGCCACTATTGTCTAATCTTTTTGATGAATATAATTGTTATAGTTAATCAATAAAGAATGATTATTGTGATATCATTATGAATTATACAACAATAATGTGTGGACAATTGAAAAATAATATTTATATACTATCATAGCCTGTTAGTGTAATATACACATCTAGTAAATATCCTAGTTTAGATAATATCATGGATGCCTATCTTTAGCATTGTAGGCTCGGTCATATAAATAAGAATAGGATAAACAGATTAGGTAAAAAAAAAATCTTCGAAGTCTATGATTGTAAATCATTGCTGACCCATGAATCTTGTCTTCTTTGAAAGATGATCAAGTCAGCCAGTGATATTCTAAGTCTAGTACATATTGATGTATGTGGACCCATGAACTCGAGTGCCAGAGGAGGGTATAGCTATTTCATTACTTTCATTGATGACCTATATAGGTATAGTATGTCTATCTTATAAAGTATAAGTCTGAATAATTTAAAATATTTAAATGATTCTGTAATAAAGTAGAGAAACAAACTAAAAAGAGTATTAGAACTCTTTGATCTGATCGAAGAGGTGAATATCTCTCCGATGAATTTTTGATATATCTAGAAGAGAATGAGATTCTCTCGTAATGGACACCTCTTGGAAGGAGGAATCGAATCTTGTTAAATATGGTTTGGTCTATGATGGGGTTTGCAAGTCTGTCAGTCTCCTTTTGAGGTTATGCTCTAGAGACTGCTTGTTGTGTTCTGAATAGGGTTTCAAGTAAATCAGTCGCAATCACTCCACATGAGATATGGACTGGGTGTAGGTCGATACTCTCTTACCTTAAAGTTTAGGATTGTTTGGCTTATGTGAAATGTTCATAGACTGACAAGCTTGGATCCAGGTCCGATAGATATAATTTCATAGGGATATTACTCCTATCTTTCTAACGAACAAATAGTGTTCATAGATCCTGAGGCATTCTTTTTGAAAAAAAAAATTCTTTGGAGAAGGAACTGATGCCACTAAGATTGAGTTTGGTGAAATTCGACAAATAGAAGATCTAATACAGACAAGTGAAAATACAGAATAGGATTTGATTAGATCAAATTTGGAGCCCATTATAGAGGTATCTTTGAGAAGATCTGATAGAGTACCGCATCAGTCAGACAGATACTATGATTTTTTGATCCAGGACAGTGATCCTATTGAACTTAATGAAAACAACAAGGATCCGATCACCCACGTGGATGTCATGTTGAGATCCGACTTTGATAAGTGGCTTGGAGCCATGAAGTTCAGAAAGGAGTCCATGAAGATCAATGATGTATGGGCATTAGTTGATCCACCTGAGAGGATAAGACCCATAAGGTGTAAGTAGATTTTCAAAATCATAAGAGGTGTAGACTGAAATGTGGAGTCCTATAAAGTCTGTTTGGTTGTCAAAAGATATCGTCAATGTTATGGTATTGACTATGATGAGATATTTTTCTTTGTTTTAATATTCCAATTCATTCGAATCTTGCTTGTGAAAGCGACATACCTAGATTATGAAATTTGCAAAATAAATGAAGAGGTGTATATGATATAATCTGAAGAGTCCACATCCACAGATGAGTCTAAGGTGTGCTAGCTTTAAAGATCTATTTATAGATTGAAGCAAGCTTTTCAGAGTTGGAACATGCGTTTTGAACGTATGGCTTCATTAAGAACGAAGAAGAATCCTGAATCTATAAGTGGGCTAATACTTATGTAGTGATTTTTTTTGTACTTTATGAGGATGATATTCTCTTAATTGAAAATAATCTCCCGATTTTACAAAGTGTAAAGCTATGGCTGTCATCTCAGTACTCTATGCAAAATTTGAGAGAAGCATCTTACATCTTAGGGATGAAGATCTATGGAGATAGATCTAAGAGGTTACTTGGATTGTCCTAATCTACGTACAGAGATACCGTGTTGAAATGGTTTAGCATGGAAAATTTCAAGAATGGCTATTTTTTGATAGATCATGAAATTTCTCTTTCTAAGAAGAATTATTCGATAACTCCTTAAGAGAGAGAACATATGAGTAAAATTTCATATGCTTCGATAGTGGGATCTATCTTGTACACCATGATATGTACGAGATCGGATATGACATACTCACTAGAGATAGTGAGTAGGTACCAGTCTGATCCGGATAAGAATCATTGGAAGTTTGTAAGAATCCTCCTTAAGTATTTGAGAAATATTAAGATCCAATGGCTCATTTATGAAAAATCTGACTTAAAACTTATGGGATACTAATTTCAATTTTCAGTCAAATCGAGATGATAGTAAAAATGTGTCAGATTATGTTTTACCCTAAATAGAGGAGCGATATGTTGGAAATGTTTTGAGCACTACATTGTAGCCAATTTTGTTTGCGAGGTAGAGCAAATTGCGGCATCTGATGCTGCAAAGAAAATTATTTGATTGTGGTAGTTCATTAGTGAGCTTGGAGTGGCACCCTTCGTCGATAGTCCAGTCCTTATGTATTGATAGAACTGAAGCCATAGCTCAAGTTAAAGAACCGTAGTCCTACTAGAGAATCAAACATATTCTGCATCGCTATCATCTTGTACGAGAGATCGTGGATCGATGTGACGTCGAGCTTCAGAAGATCAACAGAAAAGAAAACTTGATCGACCCATTTACTAGAGCCATTAGATTCAAGGAGTTCGATGAACACAAATGAAAGATGGATATTCGATACTGATTTGATTGATTTTAATTCAAGTAGAAGTTGTTGGAAAATATATCTTAAAGCTAATCGTCTGAACGATTGTACTACTTATAATTTATATATGAATTATAAAATAATAAAAATTATTTGACAAATTCATCATAAGGTGTACATCTTTCTTAATGAACTCTGTTGGTGCAGAAATCCGCCTGCACCGGAGAAGCTGGAGTTGAGAAAGCCGCGGTCGCCGTCGGGACCTGCAAGGGAAGTCTAAACCGGAGGTGGGGTTGCTCCGGCAAGACCCTCCGACGCTCAAGTCAGTTCTCTGCCTCAACAAGAATGGAGTGCTCGAACGGAGAATTTAGCAGAGTTTTGAGATAAGGCAAAAGAGCTTAAAAAATAACGTATCTGAGTCCCCCCTTTTATAGGCGGGGGAGGCAACGGACTGATGGCGACGTGTGTAACTGCCTGGTAGTGGGCCGCCCATGGTCAGGGAAATTGATTGCGAAAGATAATGGAGCAGACACGTGGGTATCACCTCGACTTGCCACGTGGAATCCGTTATGAGGGGTGGAGCAGCGTCCGTCGTCAGGAGAATCGCATGGTATCCATCGCAGGAGGTGGAGCAGGTTCGTGGCCGTTACTGTGGCCTGCCAGGGGGATAATGGAGCTGTGCGGAGTCCGCCATAGGAAGTGGAGCAGGGCGGCTATGGCTGCTGCGGCTTGTCAGGGAATGATGATGCTGCGTGGAGTCCGCCACAGGAGGTGGAGCAGGGTCGCGGTCGTTTTGAGGGCCTGTCAGGGGGCGCGGATCTATCGATTGAAGCTCGGCAATGGTCGGAGCCGTCGTGATCGGAGTCCGGCTCCCGTAGGAGTCCGGGCGGAGCTGTTCTGATGTCGGCGGTGGAGTCCGGCTCCCGTAGGAGTCCGGGCGGAGCTGTGATGACGGCGGCAGAGCTCGGCTCCCGCAGGAGTCCGGGCGGAGCTGCGCTTGCTGATGGCGGTGGAGCCCGGCTCCCGTAGGAGTCCGGGCGGAGCTGTGCTGATGTCGGCGGTGGAGCCCGACTCCCGTAGGAGTCCGGGCGGAGCTGTGCTGATGTCGGCGGTGGAGCCCGGCTCCCGTAGGAGTCCGGGCGGAGCTGCGCTGCAAACAAAGTCAAGGGTGAAGTCCGGCTCTCGTAGGAGTTCGGACTGAGCTTACCAGCAATTGATATTGAGAGCGGAGCCCGGCTCCCGTAGGAGTCCGGGCGGAGCTGTGCTGATGTCGTCGGTGGAGCCCGGCTCCCGTAGGAGTCCGGGCGGAGCTGCGCTTGCTGATGGCGGTGGAGCCCGGCTCCCGTAGGAGTCCGGGCGGAGCTGTGCTGATGTCGGCGGTGGAGCCCGGCTCCCGTAGGAGTCCGGGCGGAGCTGTGCGGATGTCGGCGGTGGAGCCCGGCTCCCGTAGGAGTCCGGGCAGAGCTGCGCTGCAAACAAAGTCAAAGGTGAAGTCCGGCTCTCGTAGGAGTCCGGACTGAGCTTACCAGCAATTGATATTGAGAGCGGAGCCCGGCTCCCGTAGGAGTCCGGGCGGAGCTGTGCCGATGTCGTCGGTGGAGCCCGGCTCCCGTAGGAGTCCGGGCGGAGCTGCGCTTGCTGATGGCGGTGGAGCCCGGCTCCCGTAGGAGTCCGGGCAGAGCTGTGCTGATGTCGTCGGTGGAGCCCGGCTCCCGTAGGAGTCCGGGCGGAGCTGCGCTTGCTGATGGCGGTGGAGCCCGGCTCCCGTAGGAGTCCGGGCGGAGCTGTGCTGATGTCAGCGGTGGAGCCCGGCTCCCGTAGGAGTCCGGGCGGAGCTGCGCTTGCTGATGGCGGTGGAGCCCGGCTCCCGTAGGAGTCCGGGCGGAGCTGTGCTGATGTCGTCGGTGGAGCCCGGCTCCCGTAGGAGTCCGGGCGGAGCTGCGCTTGCTGATGGCGGTGGAGCCCGACTCCTGTAGGAGTCCGGGCGGAGCTGTGCTGATGTCGGCGGTGGAGCCCGGCTCCCGTAGGAGTCCGGGCGGAGCTGCGCTGATGTCGGTTCCGCCGTGGGTTCCGGCTGTGGGTATTTTATACCCAACACCAGTCCCCCTACATCCGAGTTTTGAATTCCAAACGAAGGAAGTACACAGAAGTACAGCCGGAACCGTCCCTTCGAATCCCACGCACTGTCGCTCCCAGATATTTTGGCATTAAATGAGCGCGTGCCGGAGTCTTTTCGAATTGGGGCGGAACGAGGGGACGCTTCGAAGACCCCGCAGGTACGCTGGCCTAGGTACGGCGCAATTATGGCCCTACCAACTGCCAGCCACCTTCAGCCGTCTGCCATGGGGAGTGGGACACGTGTCGAGCGCGGACTGGCCCGGGGGGATTCGAGATCATTAAGGCGCCGGATCCCAGGGTCTATTTAAACCCGTCCTCCCCCTTCAGGCGTCCTACTCCATTTTTGATTTCCGCTGGCGTCTGTCATCTCCCCGAGAGTCTGCTCTCGCGAACACCCTTTCGAGCCGTAGGCGCCTTCCGTCTCTCGCCCCCCCCCCCCGGGTCCTCAGAGCAAGATAGGTTAGTGCCCACCTTCTTTTCACCGCCTAGGGATCTTTCGTCTTTTCACTCTCTTCGTGTCTTCCTCCGGGTTGACCTTTGGCGTTTCGTTCCCCTCTCGATTTGCCTTTCTAGGGTCCTTTAGGTTTTTCCCCGAGAAAAAATATCTTCTGAATCTTCTGCCTCCGTAAGTTCTGGGAGTTCTTCTGCTTCGAACCCCCAGGCCCCCATTTCTGCGGATGAACCCGCGCTCGGGGCAGGGCCTCGCCCGATTTTCGCGCCGGGCGCCATTTCGTGTTCGTCGACCCCGGACGAACTTCTCCTGATAAGGGCTCGATACGGGGTCCCTGCGGAGTATGACCTGGAGCTTCCTGGCCCCTCTGATAGGGCCAGCGCTCCCCCTCCCGGCCGCTTTTGCCTGTACCAGGAGGCCTTTCGTGCCGGGCTTCGGCTTCCGCTCCCAAACTTCGTCGCCGCCTTCTTTCGCTTTTTAGATATTTCACTTGCTTCTGTTGCCCCGAATTCCTTTAGGTTTTTGATAGGGTTTCTCTCTCTCTGCCATATAGCCGAGGTCCAGCCATCCCTCTCCTTATTCAGACATTTCTACACCTTCAAACGCCATCCTTCAGCGAAGGACTGGTGGTACTTCTCCCCTCAGTTCGGCAAGAAGGGGTTGCTGAAGGGCGCCCCTTCTTCGATTCACAATTGGAAGGGGAAATTCCTCTTTGTTTACTGCCCGACCCTGGAATTGGGCCTACCCCCTTGGGGGTCCTTGAGGGATTTCGTCCGCCGGGCTCCTGGCCTGGGAGAGGACGACCTTCAGGCCGCCCAGAAGCTCCTGAGTTATCCCGCTCCTTCCCTTCCAAACCTACTGAGGGAGCCGCTTCTCTTCAACATCGGCCTGAGCCCTCAGGATCCAGCAAGTATACATCTTTCCTTTTCTTGTCTTCTTCTTCCCTCTCTTCCTTTTTCCTCTTTCCTCTTTCTCTTCTTTCTTTTCTTTCTTCTTTTCTTTCTTTTTTTTTTTTTTTTTTTTTGAACTGATTGGTGCTGCTTTTTCCTTCTTCTTTTCTTTTCCCCCCCTTTTTTTTTTTTTTTTTTTATAGCAATGGACGCCGAGGCCACACGGATGCTCGCCAAGGCCATGAGAGCCCAGAAAAGGAAGGGCGCGATGACTTCCGGCTCGGCGAAGAGGGCCAGGGTGGAGGAGACGAGCCTGGCCGTGCCCGTCCAGGCGACCCCGACGATCGGCATTCCTTCGGATGCCGAGCCAGCGGTCCCCCGAGCTCCCCCAGGGAGCCCACCGACTGGGGTCCCAATTCCGGAGGTTCGCCCCGCGGAGGTGCCTGCCGCGGGGAGGAGGAGAAAATCGGTGGCCCGCAGGCCGAGCAGCCACCGAGCCGCTGCAGACGAGTCCGTCTGCTCCGAGGGGGGATCGGAGAATCCCTTCAACGACAAGGCTCTGATCCGTCGGCTGCTCGATGGTTGCATCCTGTCCGATGTCGTGGAGAGGATCGACCGCGTCGATCCCGAGCAGCGGGCCTGGGACACCTTGGGGTCCTTTCTTGAGGTAAGCGGATTTTTTTTATTTGCACAGTTGCCTCGATCTTTGTTGTAATTCTCCATTTGTCTTTGCAGATCGGGCACCAGCTCTTCGCCTATGTCGAGGCGTCGGGCCGCATGAGAAGGGATCTCCTCCGGGCGGAGGAGCGCTGCCAAGACGAGGTTGTTCATCTTCAAGCGAAGACGGCCGAGGTGGCCGCTCTCCGGGAGGCCCTGGAGAGAGAGAGACAGGACCGGGAAGAGGAAAGACAAGCCCGGGAGGAGGAGAGACAAGCCCGGGAGGTGGAGAGACGGAGCCTGGAGGAGTCGGTGAGGAAGGCGGAGGCCGAGGTCGCCCAGCTGGCCGAGCAAACTTCGGTTCTGGTCTCGGAGGCCAGGACCCTTGCGGTGGAGGAGTTCAAGGCCTCCGCGGAGATGAGGGAGCTGAACGTCCAGTTCGGCCTGGAGGCATTTACCAAAGGGTTTGAGCTTTGCTGGGAGAAGGTGGCTAGCAGATATCCCGATCTTGGCCTCGAATTCTTGGAGGAGTCCGACGACGAGGCCGGCCCTTCGCCCGCCGCCACAGCAGTTGCACCCCCCGCGCCGAACTCTCCACCCCCCGCTCCCGAGGTCTGAGACCTCCGACCTTGTATCTTCCTTTTGTTGTCATGCTTCCTTTTCATTTGTCTTCAAGATCAATTAATAAAGTCGAATTCCTTTTTGTGGATGATTTTTCCCTCCCTCTGCTCCTTCTTTCTGGCCTTTCTTCTTGCAACGAATCGGTCTTTGACGCTTGCCTCTTCCGATGGCAGTGCCCCGTTGAAGCACTCCCCTTGCCCCTGGGGGTCTCGCTGAAGTCCACTATCTGACGGTTGAAAAAGGAGGTCCTCCACTTGACGAGGAAGCTGAAGAAGTCGGAAGGCGAGCTCCGTCAGGCGAAAAAATGCTACTCCGAGGCCGCTGCCGAGGCCGCCCACTTCAGAAGTATTCAAGTGAAGGCGATCATGGACTACAGCCGGAGGAAGGCGAACTTTGCGAAGGAGCTCGAAGAATGCACGAAGAGCGCTAGCGACCGAACTTGGGCTCAAGAAGCCAGGATCAGCGCCCTTAAAGTGGAGCTGTCGGCTGCCAAGAGGAGGATCGGCCAGCTGGAAGGGAACTCACCCTGACTCATAGCGCGGGATGAGCAGATATGGTCACAAAAAGTTTTCGACCTCCAGAAGCAGCTTCAAGATGCCGAGATGAGCCACGATGTGCAGCGGGCCAGCTGGCACCGACAGGTAGAGGAGTTCAAGGGGAGATTCCATCGATCGGCGGACGAGGTGGTTCACCTCCAGAGGCAGTTGGTTACTAAGGCGCAGCTTGCTAACGCCCAAGATAACGAAGAGCTCCGGGCCCTGAGAGGCACTGTCGAAGGAATTTCCGTCTCCCTTGGGGAGAAGACAGCTGAGCTTCAACAAGTAAAAATCCAGCTGGGGCTTGAGCGGAAGGCCGTCGCGGACGCAGAGGCGGAGTCCGAAGTTTTGCGGAAGTGGCATCGGGAAGCGGAGGCTGAGAGTCGGCGACTTCGTCAGGCGCTCCAGGATATGCTGCAAAAGAAGGAAGAACTAGAGGAAATGGTGGAGACCCTGAGGCAGTCCTGGTCGGGGGATGGAGGTGATCACCCTATGTTAGAGGGAGCAGGACCTCCTTAGAGTTCTTTAGTAGTCACCCCCCTTTTGTAGCTGCCCCCCTTTTGTTTTCTTGTCGTTTTGTCCCTCTTTTTCTGGCCGTCCTGGCCCTGTAGCACATATATCGAAAATGAGAAAAAGGCATTTTGTTACCTTGTCCGCACGTAGCGCTAATATTGTCGTTCGTTGACCCTTTCTCGTTGTTTGGCCTGTTTGGCTTAGAGGTCGTCGTGGGAAATGGCTCTTCCCTTCCATCCGATCTCGTCATGTGGCCGAGCCTCGCCACCGTTTTTAACCCTTGCTGGCGGAGTGGTGGATGGAGCCCGGCTTTCTTAGGAGCCCGGGCGAAGTCTTTCTTGGGGGCGGAACCCGGCTCCCGTAGGAGTCCGGGTGAAGCTTTATCTGGCGGCGGAACCCGGCTCCCGTAGGAGTCCGGGTGAAGCTTTACCTTGGCGGCGGAACCCGGCTCCCGTAGGAGTCCGGGTGAAGCTTTACCTTGGCGGCGGAACCCGGCTCCCGTAGGAGTCCGGGTGAAGCTTACCTTTGCGGCGGAACCCGACTCCCGTAGGAGTCCGGGTCTTCCATTTTGCTTAAGCCGGTGGCGAGGTTCTCGTCATCAGCCTGGCTTGTGGGGGCGCGTTAGGGCGCTGTAAGGCCTCTCCCCCCTCCGGTCTAAAAGAACTGGGCCTTCAACTTTGCTCATGTTAGGACGAGGTTCTCCTCCTGTTCCTGACATGGCTATGGGGGCACATTAGGGCGTTGCAAGGCCTCTCCCCCCATCCGGTCTAAAAGAATCGGGCCTTCGACTTTGCTCAAGTTAGGGCGAGGTTTTCCTCCTGTCCCTAACAGGGCTGTGGGGGCACATTTAGGGCGTTGTAAGGCCTCTCCCCCCATCCGGTCTAAAAGAACCGGGCCTTCGACTTTGCTCAAGTTAGGGCGAGGTTTTCCTCCTGTCCCTAACAGGGCTGTGGGGGCACATTTAGGGCGTTGTAAGGCCTCTCCCCCCATCCGGTCTAAAAGAACCGGGCCTTTGACTTTGCTCAAGTTAGGGCGAGGTTTTCCTCCTGTCCCTAACAGGGCTGTGGGGGCACATTAGGGCGTTGTAAGGCCTCTCCCCCCATCCGGTCTAAAAGAACCGGGCCTTCGACTTTGCTCATGTCAGGATGAGGTTCTCCTCCTGTTCCTGACATGGCCGTTGCTTTTTGGAGAGGTCATATCCAGTCATAATACATCCGCGTTAAGTGGGAGGAGTGCGTTAGCTAGAAAGAAAAGTAGATTCAAAACGAAACAGTAAGCAATACATTTACAGTTCTCCCGCTCCTCCTTGAGGCCCTCCGGCGATGGAGTCGATGGTCCCAATAGGAGGCCGGTCCCCGGGCTGCTCCTCCCTCTTCTGCGGTTCGAGCGGTGGGAGGGCCCTTGGCCGGTCTCCTCTACCCTCAGGCCTGCGGTGGATGAATCTGTCGAGCCGACCTCGCCGGATGAGCTCCTCGATCTCGTCCTGGAGTTGGATGCACTCTTCGGTGTCGTGGCCGTGGTCGCGGTGGTAGAGGCAGAACTTGTTGGGGTTGCGCTTCCCGGGGTGCGTGCGCATCCTCTCCGGTCTAGGGATCAGCTCCCTGACCACCATCAGTACCTGGGCCTTCGAGGCGTTGAGGGGGGCGTAGCTGCGGAACTTCCCTGGCGGGGAACCCCGCCGAAACCTGTTGTCCGGGCTCCTCTGCCTGCGTGCCCGGGGTGGAGTATGGGCGCGCTTGTGCCCAGGAGGGGATCGGGAGTGAGGTCGGGCTTCCCTTGGCCTCTTCTCAACCGCGGGCTTGCCAGAATCTCCCACCTGGCGCTCCCTTGCAGTCTCTTCATCCTTCATTTTGAAGGCCTCTTCCGCTCGGGCGTATCCTTCAGCCCGAGCCAGCAGATCAGCGAAATCCCTGGGGTACTTCTTCTCCAAGGAGTACAGAAGGTCATTCTTCTGAAGGCCACCTTTCAGGGCGGCCATGGCAACCGACTGGTCCAAGTTCCGGACCTCCAACGCCGCGATGTTGAAGCGGTTGATGTAGGCCCGTATGGACTCCCCTTCCCTCTGCTTGATGTTGATGAGGGACTCCGAACCTTTCCGGGGACGTCGGCTGCTGACAAAATGAGCCACGAATTGGTGGCTCATTTGGTCAAAGGAGAAGATGGTACCCGGCTTCAGTGCCGAGTACCAGTTTCTGGCTGCTCCCTTCAAAGTAGACGGGAAAGCCCGGCACAAGATGGCGTCGGGGGCACCATGAAGCAGCATCATCGTTCGGAAGGCTTCCAGGTGGTCCACCGGGTCCGACGTCCCGTCGTAGCTTTCAAACTGGGAGAGCTTGAAATTCGGCGGGATCGGTTCCTGCATAATCATTTGGGAGAAGGGAGGGTCAGTGCAGATATCCTCACCGTAAGCGGGAGGCGCATGGTGGAGTTCTTCGATCCGCCGGTTCATCTCCTGGAGCCTCCGGTCCAGGAAATCCTCTCGACTTCGAGTCTCGAGGGTCCTTTGGCAGAACGGGGGCAGGGATCTCCCAGGGGTGGAGTCGTGGTCCGACTGAGGGCTCTCCACCCTCGGATTCGCCTTCTCGGGAAGGACGGGGCGGCTAGCCCAGGTGGCCCGCCCCACCGCCGGGTTCTGACATTCCGGAGATGCCCCTTCCGGATGCGCTGACGCCTGCGGCGGCTGCTGCTGCATCGCCTGTACGGCCTCGACGAGGCCCTTGACCTGCTGCGCCAGCAAGTCAAACTGCTCCACGCCGACCGCCGTCGCCGGAGGGGGAGGAGGAGCTGGCTGAGAAACGGGAGGGGAGGCCGGAGCCTGAGATCTGGCCGCGGAGGCCGTGGACCGCCGGGTGGACGCCCTGCACGGAGGCATCGGGTGTCGATCTCGCGGGGGAGGATTAGGAGTAGATGACGGAGAGATGGCCGGAGGTGGCTCCGTTGAGCGCTCCTTCAAGAACAAGGGTGCTGCGAAGACACAGGCCCCTTCCTCTAGCGCCAATCCTGTTGGTGCAGAAATCCGCCTGCGCCGGAGAAGCTGGAGTTGAGAAAGCCGCGGTCGCCGTCGGGACCTGCAAGGGAAGTCTAAACCGGAGGTGGGGTTGCTCCGGCAAGACCCTCCGACGCTCAAGTCAGTTCTCTGCCTCAACAAGAATGGAGTGCTCGAACGAAGAATTTAGCAGAGTTTTGAGATAAGGCAAAAGAGCTTAAAAAATAACGTATCTGAGTCCCCCCTTTTATAGGCGGGGGAGGCAACGGACTGATGGCGACGTGTGTATCTGCCTGGTAGTGGGCCGCCCATGGTCAGGAGAATTGATTGCGAAAGATAATGGAGCAGACACGTGGGTATCACCTCGACTTGCCACGTGGAATCCGTTATGAGGGGTGGAGCAGCGTCCGTCGTCAGGAGAATAGCATGGTATCCGTCGCAGGAGGTGGAGCAGGTTCGTGGCCGTTACTGTGGCCTGCCAGGGGGATAATGGAGCTGTGCGGAGTCCGCCACAGGAAGTGGAGCAGGGCGGCTATGGCTGCTGTGGCTTGTCAGGGAATGATGATGTTGCGTGGAGTCCGCCACAGGAGGTGGAGCAGGGTCGCGGCCGTTTTGAGGGCCTGTCAGGGGGCGCGGATCTATCGATTGAAGCTCGGCAATGGTCGGAGCCATCGTGATCGGAGTCCGGCTCCCGTAGGAGTCCGGGCGGAGCTGTTCTGATGTCGGCGGCGGAGTCCGGCTCCCGTAGGAGTCCGGGCGGAGCTGTGATGACGGCAGCAGAGCTCGGCTCCCGCAGGAGTCCGGGCGGAGCTGCGCTTGCTGATGGCGGTGGAGTCCGGCTCCCGTAGGAGTCCGGGCGGAGCTGTGCTGATGTCGGCGGTGGAGCCCGACTCCCATAGGAGTCCGGGTGGAGCTGTGCTGATGTCGGCGGTGGAGCCCGGCTCCCGTAGGAGTCCGGGCGGAGCTGCGCTGCAAACAAAGTCAAGGGTGAAGTCCGGCTCTCGTAGGAGTTCGGACTGAGCTTACCAGCAATTGATATTGAGAGCGGAGCCCGGCTCCCGTAGGAGTCCGGGCGGAGCTGTGCTGATGTCGTCGGTGGAGCCCGGCTCCCGTAGGAGTCCGGGCGGAGCTGCGCTTGCTGATGGCGGTGGAGCCCGACTCCCGTAGGAGTCCGGGCGGAGCTGTGCTGATGTCGGCGGTGGAGCCCGGCTCCCGTAGGAGTCCGGGCGGAGCTGTGCGGATGTCGGTGGTGGAGCCCGGCTCCCGTAGGAGTCCGGGCGGAGCTGCGCTGCAAACAAAGTCAAGAGTGAAGTCCGGCTCTCGTAGGAGTCCGGACTGAGCTTACCAGCAATTGATATTGAGAGCGGAGCCCGGCTCCCGTAGGAGTCCGGGCGGAGCTGTGCCGATGTCGTCGGTGGAGCCCGGCTCCCGTAGGAGTCTGGGTGGAGCTGCGCTTGCTGATGGCGGTGGAGCCCGGCTCCCGTAGGAGTCCGGGCGGAGCTGTGCTGATGTCGTCGGTGGAGCCCGGCTCCCGTAGGAGTCCGGGCGGAGCTGCGCTTGCTGATGGCGGTGGAGCCCGACTCCCGTAGGAGTCCGGGCGGAGCTGTGCTGATGTCGGTGGTGGAGCCCGGCTCCCGTAGGAGTCCGGGCGGAGCTGCGCTTGCTGATGACGGTGGAGCCCGGCTCCCGTAGGAGTCCGGGCGGAGCTGTACTGATGTCGTCGGTGGAGCCCGGCTCCCGTAGGAGTCCGGGCGGAGCTGCGCTTGCTGATGGCGGTGGAGCCCGGCTCCCGTAGGAGTCCGGGCGGAGCTGTGCTGATGTCGGCGGTGGAGCCCGGCTCCCGTAGGAGTCCGGGCGGAGCTGCACTGATGTCGGTTCCGCCGTGGGTTCCGGCTGTGGGTATTTTATACCCAACAAACTCCAATGTTATGATGAAGTCCTTAGAACTACTTATTATTGATAAAGAAGGATTTATCGTATAGTTTTTAAATTTATTCATGATCAAACGATACGTTATTATTAGGATGATAACGTTTATTAAGTGTAAGTCATTGTGTGCCATATAGGTTGGTTATCCTCATAACTAAGTAGTGTAGAGACATTGGTATGGCATACAGATGAGATGTAGGAGTACATCATTACCGAACAGTGATCAAACTATGGAGCATTCTGCTGTCAAGAGTAGCTCGCGAAGGATATTGACATAAGTATCCCTCTGATTTTGGATCACCACAGTGACTTGCAAGCAACTCACTATGCTTTAGTGCAGGACTATCTGTATTTCTAATACAATGATGAAAGGCTACGGGATACAGTCAAGTACTTGCGAAGTCTGTGTGTGAGTCAAGATGGGATGACTTTTTTGTACTATAAGAGTTAATACATCACTATGTTTCAATTGAGCAAAATCTTGATCAGGATAATCTTTGTGAGGAGTCACAGGATTTAAAAAAGATTGAGATATAAGTAGATGACTATTCCAAGATTGACAGTTAAACCCTAGATCACCTTGAGCATTAGGGTCAAAGGGATGAATTATGCAGTAACCATGTCTCAGATTCTAGAATGTTGCTTTGTAATCATTTGACACTATCCGGATGTCGGGTATTATTATTAGATGATCATTTCGATTAGTACAGAAAGTTGTTCCTATGTTACTGACTTAGTGTTCGAATCTATGGGATCACACACAATAGAAATTTTGCTCTGATCTGTTGGCTGATCAACGATCATGAATCGTTGAAGGGTATAATTGTCAATATGATTGATGATTAACCCTATGCAAAGGTTGTAATAAATAATTTGCTAAGGATTACTAAATTTATAGGAGGATTAATTAATAATTAGATTGTTAATTAGCTCAATTTGATTGACCAATGAGGTTTGGATCAAATCTAATTGAATTAGATTTAATTAGGTTCAATCCGATTAGATTATTAGATAACCTAATCGCTAAGGGAGAATAGTTTCTAATTTGATTAGGATTTAATTAAGGTAGTTTGATGCCTAATTAGATTAGGTTCATAAATTTATTTGGTTCAAATCAAATTGAATTTGGTTTGGGTCCTAATTAGGACACTGCTTAGAGTTCAAATTTGTTTGGACTTCTCCCTAGTGCATGAAACCCTAGCACCACGCCCTCTATTATTTGCATGAAATATTTCACGCCATCTGAGTTTTACATGAGAATATTCAGCACCCCACTTCCTTTCTCAACGCCCCATATAGGAAGGATAAGGTAAGTGTTTATCGGATGACATTTGATCTCATCCAACTTCTTCCTAACCACCTTTGCCTCCACCTATTCTTTTTGTGTGACAAAAGGGATCTTTTCACCGTGAGAAATAAGATTTCTCACCATGGAAAATAAGGAGAGGGCGTGACATCTGAAAGGATGCATAGAAATAAGTGGGGCGGCTTTTAGAGTCCCTTTAAGACATGGACTTCTATCTAACCCTAATCGTTAGGGATAAAAAAGGTGGCTGTTTTTGTGCGACAAAAACCAAGAAGAAAATTGTGAGATATCTGATATCTCACCATGGAAAACAAGATTGGGGTGTGGGTTTCTTGGGCATGGAAAATTAGAGGAGAAGGTCTCCTCTTAGGCACCAAGTTCTCTAAGGTTTTCTTCTTGGGGTTTTTGTGTGAGAAAAAAAATAAGAAAGAAATTCTCTCTAATTTTCTTCCACAAATTCTTACTTCCTTCTTTGATCAGCCATCAAGGATCTCTATAAGGAGCTAGCACTCCATAGAGGTCGATCTGATCGTGCTTTATATAGATACCTGTAGAGGTCGGACGTGTGTGCAGCTAGGAGTAATATACAATCCCTCGATCTTCAGTTGCGGTGATCTTCGATCCTATAGAGATCCGATCTCTATCACATATTAGATTATATCTAATATTCTATATATTATTTTTAGATTATGCATGCATATTTTATGTTATAAGATCCATGCTAGGCAGTTGTAGATTAGATCTAGTGCATAGTAGATTAAATAGTTCAATCTAGATTGCTTCCGCTGCATGAAAATTTTTTAAAATCCATGCATGAACTATCCTAGCTTTCTTTCAATTGTTCCTACTAGTTGCATGGACTTACATGTAGCTGGTTTGGCCCTTTGGACTATGGCCTCTTCCATTTAGGAGTGGTGCATTCGATCTTTGAGTTAATTGAAGTGGCCGGCCTACAAAGGAGTTGAAAGAAAACAAAAATACTTAATGTTGGTGCAAAAATCCACCTGCACCGGAGAAGCTGGAGTTGTGGGGGTCGCGGTCACCGCCGGGACCTACAAAAGAAGTCTAAACCGGAGGTGGAGTTGCTCCGGCAAGACCCTCCGATGCTCAAGTCAGTTCTCTGCCTCAACAGGAATGGAGTGCTCGAATAAAAATTTTAGCAGAGTTTCTAGGTAAAAAATGAGAGCTTAGAGAATAACGTATCTGGGGTCCCCCTTTTATAGGCGGAGGGGGCAACAAACGGATAGAGATGTCTGTAACCGTCTGGCAGTAGGCCACCCAGAGTCAGGACGAGTTTGTTGCGAAGACTAGTGGAGTGGATCTGTGGCTATCACCGAGGCGTGCCACGTGGAGTCTGCCACGGGGAGTGGAGCGGCGTCCGTTGTCGCGACTTGCCAAAGAATGGAAGAATCGTGCGATATCCGTTGCAGGAAGTGGAGCAGGATCATGGCCATTATTATGGCCTGCCAGGGAGTGATGGAGCCGCGTGGAATCCATCACAGGAGGTGGAGCAGAGTCATGGCTGTTGCTGCGGCCTGCCAGGGGGTCGAGGCCTATCGGCCAGAGTTCGGCTGGGGTGTCTGGCGGAGAGAAATGGCTAGCCACCCGTCTGAGAGGAGCTTGGAGTCCGGCTTTCGCAGGAGTCCGGATGGAGTCTTCCTTCAGTTGAAGTCGGGGACGAAGTCCGGCTCCCACAGGAGTCCGGACGGGGTCTTCCCGCAGTTGGGGCTGGAGACGAAGTCTGGCTTCCGTAGGAGCCTGGGCGAAGTCTACCTGCAATTAGAGTCAGGGGTGAAGTCCGGCTCCCGTAGGAGTCCGGATGAAGTTTACCATCAGTCGAGGTCGGGGATGAAGTTCGGCTCCCGTAGGAGTCTGGGCGGAGTCTTCCCGTAGCCGGAGTCGGAGACGAGGTCTGGCTCCCGTAGGAGTCTGGGCGAAGTCTACCTGCAATTAGAGTCAGGGGCGAAGTCCAGCTCTCGTAGGAGTTCGGATGAGGTTTACCATCAGTCGAGGTTGGAGATGAAGTCCGACTCCCGTAGGAGTCCGGGCGGAGTCTTCCCGTAGCCGGAGTCAGAGACGAGGTCTGGCTCCCGTAGGAGTCTGGGCAAAGTCTACCTGCAATTAGAGTCAGGGGCGAAGTCCGGCTCCCGTAGGAGTCCGGATGAAGTTTACCATCAGTCGAGGTCGGGGATGAAGTTCGGCTCCCGTAGGAGTTCGGGCGGAGTCTTCCCGTAGCCGGAGTCGGAGATGAGGTCTGGCTCCCGTAGGAGTCTGGGCGAAGTCTACCTGCAATTAGAGTCAGGGGTGAAGTCTGGCTCCCGTAGGAGTCCGGATGGAGTTTACCATCAGTCGAGGTCAGGGATGAAGTCCGGCTCCCATAGGAGTCCGGGCGGAGTCTTCTCATAGCCGAAGTCGGAGACGAGGTCTGGCTCCCGTAGGAGTCTGGATGAAGTCTACCTGCAATTAGAGTCAGGGGCGAAGTCTGGCTCCCGTAGGAGTCCGGATGGAGTTTACCATCAATCGAGGTCGGGGATGAAGTCCGGCTCCCGTAGGAGTCCGGGCGGAGTCTTCCCATAGCCAGACTCGGAGACGAGGTCTGGCTCCCGTAGGAGTCTGGGTGAAGTCTACCTGCAATTAGAGTCAGGGGCGAAGCCCGGCTCCCGTAGGAGTCCGGATGAAGTTTACCAGCAATCGGGATCGAGGACGGAGTCCAGCTCCCGTAGGAGTCCGGGCGAAGCCTTTCCGCAGTTGAAGTTGGGGATGAGATCCGGCTCCCGTAGGAGTCCGGGCGAAGTCTACCTGCAATCACAGTCAGGGGTGAAGTCCGGCTCCCTTAGGAGTCCGGACGAAGTTTACCAGCAATTGGGGTCGGGGACAGAGCCCGGCTCCCGTAGTAGTCCGGGCGAAGCCTTTCTGCAGTCGGAGTTGGGGACGAGATCCAGCTCCCGTAGGAGTCTAGGCTGAAATCTGGTAGTTGTAGGAATCTACCGTTGGAGAAGTTCAGCCGTTGGCGAAGTCCGGGGTAGTTCAGATTGGAGTTGAACCTGGCTGGAAGAAGTCTGGAAGGGATTCGGAGAGTAGCTGATAGTCGTAGAAAGTCAGCTGGCGGCGGAGCTTAGTGAGCGCTTAGGGCGGTTTAATAGATAACTGGGGGAACTCATGTTGAAGGAGCTCGGGTGGTGTAGTGGGAGTTCGTCCGTCGGGGGAATTCAGTCAGCACTGTGAGAATCCAGCTGTTGGAGAAGCCCGAGGAGATACCGTCTGCGGTCGACAGTTGGAGGAGTCTCGGGAGGGTCAATCCTGTTAAGAACTTTGGCTGAGGATATTTTATACCCAACACCAGTCCTCCTACTTTCGAGTTCGAATTTCGAATGAAGGAAGTACAGAAAGACTGTCATAGCCGAAGTTGCTCCGAATTCTTTTAGATTTTTGATAGGGTTCCTCTCCCTTTACCACGTAGTCGAAGTTTAACCATCCCTCTCTCTGTTTAGGCATTTCTATACCTTCAAGTGTCACCCTTCGACGAAGGACTGGTGGTATTTCTTCCTTTAGTTTGGCAAGAAGGGGTTGCTGAAAGGTGCTCCCTCTTCAATCCATAACTGGAAGGAGAAATATCTCTTCGTCCACTGTCTAACTTTGAGGCTGGGCCTGCCCCCTTAGGGCTCTCTGAGGGACTCTGTCTGTCGGGCTCCCAGTCTGGGGGAGGACGACCTTCAGGCCGCCCTGAAGCTTCTTGACTATTCTGCTCCTTCCCTTCCCAATCTTCTGAAGGAGTAATTTTTGTTCAACATCGGCTTGAGCCCCCAGGATCTTGCGAGTATTCCATCTTTTCTTTTCTCTTCTTTTCTTCCATCCTTCTTCTCTTCTTTTTTTTTTTTTTGCGTGTCACTTCTTCCTTTTTCACCCCATTGCTGATTTTTGATTTTTTAATTTTTTTTTTCAGGAATGGACACCGAAGCAGCATGGATGCTCGTCAGGGGCCTCAAGGCCCACAAAAGAAAAGGTGCCGTGGCCTCCGGATCAGCAAAGAAGGCCAGAGTGGAGGAGACGAGCTCGGCCGTGCCTGTCCAGGCGGCCCTCGCGGTCAATGTTCCTTCGGACGTCGAACCATCGGCCCCCCAGGCCTCTTCAAGGAGTCCCCCCGCTGGGGCTCCCGTTTCGGGGTTCCGTTCCACGGAGGCACCCGAAACCGAGAGGGGGAGGAGAAGGAAGTCGGTGGCCCACAGGGCGAGTAGCCGTCGAGCCATCGTTGAAGAGTCTCTTGGTTCCGAAGAAGAGCTGGAGAATCCCTTCAATGACAGGGACTTGATCAAGCGGTTGATCGGCGGCTGCATTCTGCCTGAAGTCGTAGAGAGGATTGACCACGCCGATCCTGAGCAGCGGGTTTGGGACTCCCTAGGATCCTTTCTTGAGGTAAACAAGTCTTCATTTAATTGGCTTTCCGACCCTTGTTCTGATCCCCTAGCCGCCCTTGCAGATTGGGCACCAGCTCCTTGCCAACATCGAGGCGACGAACCGGGCGAGGAGGGATGCCATCTAGGCAGAGGAGCATCGTCGGGCCGAAGTCGCTCGCCTTAAAGAAAAGGCCACTAAAGTAGTTACCCTCCAAGAGGCCCTGGAGAAAGAAAAGCAGGCCCGGGAGGAAGAGAAGCAGACCTCGGAGGAGATGGTGAGAAAGGCGGAGGCCGAGGTCGCTAATTTGGCGGAGCAGATTTCGGTCCTGATCTCGGAGGCCAGGGGTCTTGCGGTGGAGGAGTTCAAGGCCTTCGCGGAGATGAGGGACCTGAACGTCCGATTCGGCCAAGAAGCATTCATCAAAGGGTTCGAGCTCTGTCAGGAGAAGGTGACAAAAAAATTTCCCGAGCTCGATCTCAGCTTCTTGGGCGAGGAGTCTGAAGATGAGATCGGCCCCTCTCCTATTGCTACTGCTGCCGCAGCCCCCCTTCCAGGGACACCGAGCTCCCCAACTCCTACCGCTGAGGTTTGAGACCTCCGACCTTATATTTTTTCTTTACTGTAATTTTCTTTTTCCTTTTGTCTTTAAGAAACATTCAATCAATAAAGTTGAATTTCTCATCGTGGATGGCTTCTTCTTTCTTCCTTTCTCCTTTTTGTTTTTCTTTTCTGCAATGAGATGCGCCTTGATGCTTTGGTCTCCCGATGGCAGTGTCCTGCCGAAGTACTTCCCCTGCCCCAGAGAATTCCACTGAAGTCCATGATCTAGCAGCTGAAGAAGGAAGTTCTTCATTTGACAAAAAGGTCGAAGAAGATGGAAGGCGAGCTTCGCAGGTTGAGGGAGGGTCACTCTGAAGCCACCTCGGAGGCCACCCACTTTCGGAATCTCCACATGAAGGGGATCTTGGAGTACAGTCGGAGGAAGACAAACTTCGCAAAGGAGCTTGAGGAACACAAGAAGTGCGCCAGTGATCGAATTTGGGCTCAAGCTACCAAGATCAGTTCTCTCAGGGTGGAACTATCAGCTGCGCAGGAGAGGATTAGCCAGCTGGAGGGAAGTTCATCCCGGCTCTTGGCTCGGGCCGACGACGATCGGGAGTGGTCGAAGAAGGTCTCCGACCTTCAGCAGCAGCTTCAGGATGCCGAGGCGGGCTACGACGCGCATCGGGCCGGCTGGCGCAGGCAGGTGGATGAATACAAAGGGAGACTCAGGGTGGCGACCGACGAAGTTGCCCGTCTTCAAGGGCAGCTGGCTGGCAGGGCTCAACTCGCTTCCTCTCGGGATTCCAGCGAACTCCAATCCCTAAGAAGAACTGCAGAAGAGCTTTCTGTCGCCCTTGGGGGGAGGACGGCTGAGCTGCAGCAATTGAAGATCCAGCTGGCATGCGAGCAGCAGGCCGTCAAGGACGCGGAGGCAGAATCCGAGGTCCTGAGAAAAAAGCGTCGAGAGGTGGAGAGTGAAAGCCAGCGATATCATCGAAGATGCAAGGAGATATTAATGAGAGAGAGAGAATTGGAAGCAGAAGTCGGACGTTTAAGGGATTCCCTAGCGAGGGTCGAAGCCGAAAGTCTGAGGTCGGAGGAAGCCGGGCCCCCTTAGGGCTCTTTTTGTCTTTCCGTCTTCCCATGTATATATTTTTTCTTCTGTTATTTCATCTTGTTCTTGTCATTTTGCTTTTCTTTCTTTAGCCTGCTAGGCTTTGTAGTGTATATTTTGTGAATGAAATGAAAAGAAGATTTTGTGTTACCTCGTCCACGTATTATATTAAACTGTCGTCCGCCGAACTTCATTTGTCTTTAAGACTTGTCCGACGTCGATGTCGTTTGGAGGTGCCCAATCGTCACGCAGATTTGCTTTTCTTGTCGTCCATGACCGTAGGCTCGAGCTTGGTGGTCCGAACTCTGTATTACCTCGAAGGTGTCGTTGTTTTCTTGACCTGTTTCGAGAGTCTTCTTAGAGGCCGAGGATGTTTGGTAGGAACTTTTCGTCTTTGTTGAGACGAGGTTTCTTAGGTCTTTGGTGTGGTTTATTTTTTGTCTATTGCCGGCGTAATTCGTCGCTTTCCTTTTTAATTTTTCTCCTCTTTTCGAGTGAGGGTCCTCCCCTTGCTTTTTGAGGGGTCGCATAGAAGTGTAGAGGTGCCATTGAGGGGACTTTTTTTCTTATCCAATTTTGTTAGGCAGCTGGGTCCTTGTCATCGTTAGGATGAGGTTCTCCCTCTATTCTTGATGTAGTCGATCTCAGTTCAGGTTAAGACGAGGTTCCCCTCCTGTTTCCAGCGGGGCTGTGGGGACACATAAGGGTCGTTGCAAGGGCCTCTTCCCCCATCCGGTCTAAAAGAATCGGGCCTTCGACTTTACTTATGTTAGGGCGAGGTTCTCCTCCTGTCTCTAACAAGGCTGTGGGGGCACATGTGGGCGCTGTTTGGCCTCTCCCTGAAGCAAAAATTTAGTGCAGGGGCAAAATGGTAATTTTAAATTTTTTTCAAAATTACTATTTTACAGCAGAATTATTAATTAATCTCATTAATTAATACTAATTAACCCTACACTAGGATCTAAATATGATACAACAGCATGTATTTAAATTTGAAATTCAAATTTGAATCAGTAAACATTTTACAGTACTGTGTTCAGAACACATCACCTTTTGCGGGTAGTCGATCACCGCAATCTGATCACCGTCGGAGGGCTCTGATCATCATGTCATAGCCACCCAACTGTCTGGCCTATACGGATCATCCACACGAAGCTCCCGTCTGATCAGCTCCTCACGAATGCTAGTTCGTGATTTCACCCTTTTGATGGCAGATGTTGATCGAACACCTTCGAT
The DNA here is from genome assembly GCF_000442705.2 of Elaeis guineensis. Taxonomy (NCBI): domain Eukaryota; kingdom Viridiplantae; phylum Streptophyta; class Magnoliopsida; order Arecales; family Arecaceae; genus Elaeis; species Elaeis guineensis. Next base: position 57,092,947 of record NC_025997.2, read on the forward strand.
CGATGTGTGCTGACTTCTCAGATGCTCCAGATCATCTACACAGTTACTTGAGAGGCTGATGGATCTCTCTCTAAAATTTGGTGGACTCACGACACTCGTGGCACACCAATCTCACTTCCCGAACCCTAGGTAGAAATCCTAGGGTACACACCAAAAACCCTGCGCCCAATTTTCTCTCTTTTCTTTCTTTTTCTCTCGGAAGGTTTTGGACTTTCACCTTGCGTAGAAGCCTTCCTCACGCCCCAAAGTTTCTCTCCTAATTTTTCTATGCACGTCCCACCTTTCTCCTCTTTTTAAAACAACGTCGAACGTGTCTTATCCGCGTGAGAGGATAAAGACAAGAGGTTACACATTTGAATTCAAATCAAATTTGAATTCAAACGAAAACCAACTTATCCCTATCCTTTTGGGCGTGAGAAGAGAAGGGGCGTGGCTCTTTGTGTGTGGAAAAATTTTCACGAGAAACCTTTTCTCGTGTAAGTAATGTGGCGCACAAAATGGATAAGGATGAAAGGGCAAGTGATAAGTTATCCATTCAAATTCAAACATGCTTTGAATTTGAATGGCTAACTAATTATTTTATCCATCCATCTGGTGTACAAATGAGGATGTGGGGAAGGGTTTTGCGTGAGAAAAATTTCATGAGAAGTTTCTTCTCGTGAATTCAAATGGGTGCAAGGAAGTTGGGTGACGCAGGGAATTTAAAACAAGGTGGTTTGATTCAAATTGAGCCAACCTAGTTTAAAATAGGTTGAGCACAATTAGACCAAATTAAACCCAACATAATTAGGCTTAATTAGGCTTAATAAAATCCTAATCAAATCAAGAATTAACTAAACCTAACCCCTGATCAAATCAAAGACTAAACCACCTTAGCGATTAGGTCAACATTTAACCTAATCGGGTCAATCCAAACTGAATCCAATTCAATTGGACTTGATCCAAAAATAATTACTCAATCAAATTGAGTTAATTAGTGATTAAATCACTAATTAAACCTCTCATAAATGTTGAGTCCAAATTCGATGGGCAATCAGGCATCAGAGACCATCGATATGAAACCTTGATCGAAGAGTTCAAATTTCAAATTCAAAATTTGAAATTCAAAATTTTGACCCCGGTACCCAAAATGTGTGGAACTCATGATTAGAGAATCCTAATTCTCAATCATAGAGTTCCATATAGATAAGACTCATAATCAGCCATCAGATCAGAAAGGAACCTCTAATGTGTGTGACCCCGCAGGTTCGAACCTAAGCCGGTAGCACAGGAACCAATTTCTGTAATAATCGAAGTGACCATCTAGCAATGGTACCCGACGACCGGACAGATCGAATAATCGCAATCGCAATATTCAGAACCTATGTGAATATGGTTACCGTATAATTCATCCCTTTTGACCTCTATGTTTAGGATGACTCAGAGTTAAACTGTCAACCCTGATGATATCATCCGAATCGTGCTCAACTCAATTAGTCCTGTGACTCCTCACTAGGACTACCCTGGCCAAGGTTTTGCTAAATTGAAACACGACTGTACACAGCTCCTAAACTAGAGTGGTCAATCCCATCTTGACACATGCACCGACAAGTCAAGTACTTGACTACACCCAGCAACCTTCCGTCACTGAATTAGAAATTCAGGTAGTCCATTGCCTAAGTGCAGTGAGTTGCTTGCAAGTCACCGTGGCGGTCTCAGATCAGAGGGACATTTATACCCATATCCCATCGGAGCAAATCTTGACAGCAGAAATAGCTCCGGAGTTGGTCACGTTCAGTGCAGATGTACCATTACATCTCACCTGTATGCCATACCAGTGTCTCCACACTCTTTGGTTATGAGGACAACCAACCCATATGGCACACAACGACCTATGCTCGATTAATGTTGTCGTCCTTGGTAACAACGTATCATTTGATCGCGAACATGTTTAAGGACTAAGCGACAAATCCTCCTTTGTCGAGTCTAAATAGTCCTAAGGACTTCACCACAACACAGGAGTTCATTAGAAGATGAAACATTTGTGATGAAAAAATACCAAAATAACTTTTATTTATTTATAATTCATGTACTAATACAAAAGGAGCACAACCGTCAACAGGCTGACGATTGGCTTTGGGACACTATTCCCAACAATCTCCCACTTGGCCTAAAGCCTATCGGTGCAGTATCTAATACCCATCTTCGACTTGTAGTCGTTGAACTCCTTCACCGCAATGGCTTTAGTGAATGGGTCGGCCAGGTTCTCCTTCCCATCGATCTTCTGAAGGTCGACGTCACCTCGATCCACGATCTCCCGGATGAGATGGTAGCGGCGCAGAATATGCTTCGTCCGTTGGTGTGCCTTTGGTTCCTTCGCCTGAGCAATGGCTCCAGAGCTGTCGCAGTAGAGCAGAACTGGACCAACAAGGAGGGTGCTA